>NC_067398.1:488575343-488875343 GCF_016432865.1 Antechinus flavipes | reverse complement strand
ACAAATTATTATTATTATTAATATCAGTATTCTTTTGATGATACAGCAATGGAACATGACTATGAAGATTAGTCTATTGCTAAGCCCTGACTGATAGAAGTGACTCCATGTTTGACAAATGATTGGCCACCTTATGTATCTGAAAATTACTATGTTTAGTCAGGTTCATTTAGGTAATGTGTACAAAACTACTGATAATAATCAATTTAGGAAACTTTAGTTGATTCATATATGTAAAGTTAACAACCTTTCATAATCACAATGTCCTTGTGATTGATAAATGGGTTTCACACTCTGAATAATCCACTGATTGTGTTAAAAGTCTTTTCGTGAATCACAAATACAAATCCCACTGTATACCTGTACATCATTGTCTGTGTTTATATGTGAGTCTGTAGGGCTAAAAGACTACACCAAATTTTCAATGAAGAATTATGAAAGATTAAGAAATTCTCAAAGAAATATATAATGAAATGAATATGGACTAGTTATGTAACAATGATGAAGGATAATTAATATTTTAAAAAAGCATTACAGAATAATGGATGAACAACTGTGGATGATTTGCATTAAGATATAGTCTAAACTTAAATAAAACAAGATAATATTGAGAGCAGTTAGAGGACTTACCTACCTACATCAATGAAATAAAAAATTCAATTAAGCATCAAATATAGTCTGCATAATGTGGATTGCATTTGTCACTAAAGTAATCTTTTCAAACTTTTATATTTAGATATTATTAAGTTAAAATGAATACTATATAAAAGTTTCCCCCCTGAATTTTTGATATAATTGTGATTTTTTTCTATTAACATAATTAAATATGTTAATAGTTTCACATTATTGAACTACTATTGTATTACTAGCATAATTTTTGTCAAAATGAATAGGTCTATATTGCCATAATTCTTTTACTAGTATTTAAAAAATCCAAAACCTTAACACATTGATCATATTTATAAATGATTTGTGATCTTGTTGATTTGAAGTTCCTTCAGTAATACAGATTATGATCTATCCTTATCTGCCAATTATATATAACTTTTGTCCATATGTTCCTCAAGTTTAATACAGGAGATCTATTAAACATCATGGAGTTCTTCATTTTCTCATACTGTAAAAGTATTAGAGGTACACTTTAGTTATGTACAGTTTATCTCTTTTCTTTCTATTTATTTATCCCAACTTTTCTTGCTTTCATAAAATTCTTTGATGACACATTTTATTTCTATCTCATTAAATATCCTCACTGATTATTTAATGGAGCTTATTTACATTCACCATATATTTATTGATTGCCATCTCTGGCAATTTAAAATCTTTCTGCCTTACTGCCTAGGGGACATACAGCATCTGTGAACAATATATATATATATGTGTATATATATATATATATATATATATATATGTATATACATACACACACACACACACACACACACACACACACACACACACACATTTCTGTTTGAAACTTATACCAGGAATGCAAGACTAATTCACTATTAGGAAAAATATCAGCATAATTGTTTACATCAATAAAAAAGTAACAAAAAATTACGTTTGCAGAAAAAATTTTTGATAATATATATCATTCATTCCTATTAAGGAAAAGCTTATCCCCATTACAAATCATACTTGCTAATGGTTTAAGTAGATGTTTCTTACCATTTTATGGAAAAATCCTTTTACACCTTTGTTTTTTAATAGGAATAGTGTTTTTTTTATCATAATTTCTGCCTGTATATGTTGATATAATCATAGAGGAGTGAAATATTGATGCCCATTCCCATTGTCACCACTGTTATTCAATATGTATTAGAAATTGTAGAAATGTCAGTAATATAGGAAAAAGAAATTTAAAAAATAAGAATGAGCAAAGAGGCAATAAAACAATTTCTTTTTGCAAATGATATGATGGTATATTTGGAAAATCCTAAAGATTGAACTGAAAAGTTAATGGAAACAGTAATTAGAAAAGTAGGAGGATCTAAGCCACATAAATCATCCACATTTCTGTATACCACAAAAAATTCTTCAAGAAGAGATAGTAAGAAATATCCCATTTTAAATAACTGTAGAAGGATAAAATACTTGGAAGTATACCTATCAAAAGAAATCCGGAACTACATAAATAGAATTATAATACACTTTTGATATAAAAAAGTGAGATTTAAATAATCGGGGAAACATCAAATATTCATTGATAGAAAAAGAAAACTAGAAACTAAATGAAAATTTTACTTAATCTATTTATTCAATGTCATAATTAAATTGCCAAAAGATTATTTTATTGAGCTAGAAAAATAATAATAAAAAATTCATTTTTAATGTCAAAAAGTCAAGAATATCAAAGGAATTAACTAAAAACAGCAAAGAAAGAGATTTAGCAGTGTCAGGTCTTAAACGATAGTAAAATTAATTATTAAGCTTTTGGATAATAGTTAAGATATAAAAGATAGATCAATGGAAGAGAGTAACTTTATAGCAAATGATTATGTGACCTTGTGTTCAACAAAACCACAGATTTGAAATTTGGGGATAAGGATTCAATTTTTTTATTAAAAGATATAGTTCAATATCCCACCATTAACCAAGATAAAGTCAAAATGGATTCATGGTCTACTTAAAAACATGGAACATATTACATATAAGACTTATGGATAAAACAATTTATAAATAAGAAAGAACCAGTGAGCATTGTGAGTTATAAAATAGTTTCCATGACATTAAATTAAAAAGGTTTTGTATAAATAAAACTAAATGTAGTCAAGAGTAAATAAAACAGAAAAATTTATAGACAGTTTCTCAGATAGAAGCCTTTACCTCAAATATATAAAGAACTTTGTCAATTCTGTAAGGTTAAGAATGGTACCTCAGTTGATAAATGGTCAAAAGATATTTTTTGAAGACAGACAATTTTTTGAAGAAAAGATCAAAACTATATAGTCATATTTTACAATGCTCTAAATCACCATTGATTAGAAAAATGCAAATCAAAGCCATTTTGAGATATTATCTTACACCTATAAAATTGGTTAAAATGATAAAAGGGAAAAGAAACAAATGTTGGAGGGGATGTGGAAAATCTGGGACATTAATTAAAAGGGGAATTGTTTAAAGAAACCAAAATGATTTCACAGGGAATTCATCAGCTAATTTAAAATTTTAAGAAAGTCCACAGAAGATGGAAGTGTGGATAGGGAACAGAAGATAAAGACAAAAAAGGTAAGAGTAGTAATAGGAGGTCAGAATGAGAGAAGAGTCTGCTAATGAATGCTAAGCTAAGGACAAAAAATGGTTTTTAAATTATGTTCAGAAAATGAGTAGGAACAAAAAAGGGATAAGCCCACTGCTTGGGATGAATATAACAATGATAATGGATAGCAGTGAAAAAAAATGAATGATTTAAATTTAATTTTTTATCTATTTTCTCTTCCAAGGATAATGATTTTTGAACTGGGAAATATTGAATAAAAATAGTTAACAGGTATAAAAACATGAGCATTGAGAAGGTGATACTATAAGTCATATAGTTGTCAGTATTGATTCCTCACCATATCTAAATGACTTGCATCCAAAAACACTGGCCTTCATATGTAATTAACCATATCTATGAAAAATATGTAGCAAGAGGAGATATACCAATATGTTGCAGAAAAGCACATGTAATAATTTTCCTAAAAGAATAGCATTTGCATAATATAGGTTGAAGAGGTTGAATTCAATTCTTAGTATAATTTTTGAGTATATTATCTAGCTGATAGTTAATGACTCTCTAGAAAATCTCTAGAAAACAAAATGGTAATGACAAAGAGTCTGATTGTTTATCTTCATCAAGAGCAGGTCATGCCTCACTAACTTAATTTCTTTCTTTGGCAGGAATACAGGCAAGCAGGTAGATCAGGGGAATTCCATTGAAATAGAATGCCAAGATCCAACAAAACATTTGACAAAAAACAATTTATGTTATTCCTGCAGAAAAAAAGGAATGGTAGGCTAGGTAGAATTGTCATACTTGGGTTACTATTTTAAAAATTAATTTAATCTAATAATTAATTAATTAATTTATTATTATATATAATTTAATAATTAACTAATTTAATAACCAATAGTGGAGTACCCCAAGGGTAAAGTTTTTATGGTGTGTCCTGTTAAACATTTTTTTGTTAATGGTTGGAGCTATAGATGGTGCCCTCACATAATTTGTATGTAATATGAAACTAGAAAGGATTAGTACCATGGTGTGTGACAGAATTTGGGTCCCAAATGATCTCAATGGGCTAGAAAAATGAATTTGTCAAATAAATTGAAATTTACTTTCAATTTAGGCATAATTGTAAAGCTTTGCCATGGGATTTAAAAAGTTAACCTGACAAGTATAAAATGGGAAACATCAGTTTTCCAGAACTTTTGGAGTTTTAATGACCTGAAAAGTATAAATGTCATAAGGTATCCAAAAAAGCTGATGCTACCCTAGACTTCATTAAGAAGAGAATATGTAATAAAGGAAGTGATAATTGTTTGATATATTTCCTTGATCAGAGCTCATAATGTATATTTTGTTACACTTTCACACTACTTTTCTGAAAGGACATTAATAAATTGGGGCACACAATGGGCTATCAAGCTGTCCATACTCTTTTATCCAGCAGTGTTTCTACTATGTTTTTCTCCCAAAGAGATTTTAAAGGAGGCAAAGGGACCCACATGTGCAAAAATGTTTGTGGCAATCCTTTTTATTGAGTCAAGAAACAGGAAACTGAGTAGATTCCCATCATTTGGAGAATGGCTGAAGAAGTTATGGTATATGAATGCTACAGAATACTATTGTTCTTTAAGAAAAGACCAGCAGGATGATTTCAGAGAGGCTTGGAGAGATCTACATGAACTGATGCTGAGTGAAATGAGCAGAAGCAGGAGATCATTATACATGGTAACAAGAAGACTATCCAATGATCATTTCTGTTGGAAGTATCTCTCTTTAGCAATGAAATGATTCAGGACAGAGAACTTAGTGTGCATCACAACAAAATATTTTCACTCTTTTTGTTGTTGTTTTTTCCCCATTTTTCCCTTTTTAATCTGATTTCTTTTATACAGCATGATATTTGTTTAAATATGAATAGAAGAATTGCACATGTTTAATATATATTGATTCACTTTCTGTCTCATGGAGGGTATGGGAGAAGGGAGGGAAAAATTTGGAACACAAGGTTTTGCAAGGGTGAATGTTTAAAATTAACTATGCATATGTTTTGAAAATTAAAAGCTTTAATAACCAAAACAAACAAACAAACAAACAAAAAAAAACAACCCAAAACAAATTAGAGTACATTAACAAAAGGATTTTGGTTAGGATAGTAGGGGGATTGAAGAAAATGACACAGAAGATCAATTATTGAAATTTGGAATGTTTATTAGAGTAGAAAACACTGTGGGAGATAAGTTAGCTGTCATATACTGAAAGCGAAAGCATTTGGGAAGTGGATTAGACTTCTGATTGGCCATAGAAGGCAGAATTTGGAGTAATTATTTCAAATGGATTATTTAAAAATTTACTTTCAAGTAGAGCTAACCATTTAAAAATTACAGTGGGATGCCCATAACTTTGTGATGTCTCTTTTCACTAAACATCTTTGAAGAAAAGGATTAAAAACATTATTGGAAATTCATAAAGTAAGCCTGGAAGGGAACTCAAAAGCTGTGTTTTCCCATCTGCTCATTTGAAAGACAAGGATGTGGATGCCTAGAGAAATTAAATAATTTTATTAGTGCTTCACAGGTAATAAAAATTAGAACAAGGATTTGAACATGCAGTCTCTGATTCCTAGATTTAATGCTTTTTCTACTGAATCCTACTGTTGTCAAAAAGTTTCTTGTTCTAATTTAGAAAGGATTAAATTTCCCTGAGATCTCCTGCAGTTTTGTAATTCTGTGATTTCATGGTGATTTACAGAGACTTTGGCTTTTCCAGATAATTGCAGATGAGGATTGACAGTATTAGATATCCTATATATTTTTTTATTCATTCAGTCAGGCAATCAGCATTTATTTAGCACCTATTATATATCAAGCACTGTGCTAAGTATTAGACTACAAAAGTAAGTAGTAAGTAAGTAAGCAAAAAGTAAGAAGCAAAATGCTTTCAAGAAACCCAGAAGCTATTTGACTAGCCAACATTCAAATAACAATGGACTAACAAGATATTTATAGTATAAATTGGAGACAATCTAAGGAGAAAGCACTAAGATTAGGGAAGACTATGAAAGGTTTCTTGTAGATGGGGGAACTTTAGGTGAGACTTGAAGGAACCTAGGAAAATCAGAAGTTGGAGATGAGGAAGAATAATCCAGACTTATAGAACAGCTAATGAAAATGTCAGGAGTCAGGAGATGGAGCAGCAATAAGAAACAGAAAGTGGATCAATGTCTTTTGAACATAGAATATGGGGAAAAGAATAAGATGTAAAAATGCTGATATGGCCTTCATCCATTTCTTATGTATTACTCTAATGATATCATGGAGACTATTCCCAATCTTTAGAAGTCCCATCCTAGAAAATTCTCTATTTTAGGCTGACACCAAAGAAATTTGGGGATTCTGTTGGATAAAATCAGCTAGATGTGCCAACCAATTAGGAAAAGGTGTTGGCACAATAGGTATCTGCCAGCTGTATAACATGAGGCAGAGCAGCAGAAGGGACAATTCATTGAAAACTTTATCACTGAACATGTTTATAATCTCATAATATTATTGTTTTCTGGGCAGGCAGGTTTTTATTTTGGAATAAGTCAAATTGCATATGTTATAATACAGACTCAAATAACAAACTTGTTGAGAGTTCTATATACCTATTTCAAACTCTGGCTGCCTGTTTCCAATGCTAATCTTGTTCTCATAGAATTTCTGAAGCTTTCAATCTATTTCATTCTATCTCTCTGTTCACCTGCCTCACTCTGTTTCTTAGAGATCATAGGTCAAAACTTGCTAAATGTTAAAATATATACAAACAAACAAATAAATAAAAAAGAAGAGTAAGAAAATCATATATACATTTATTCAAAACCAGCAATAAAAAGGATATATTTCTATTTTAAACTATATCAAACATTTCGAGCTTAAAGGTCATCTTGTCTAACTTCTTCAGTTTACAAGATGGAAAAGCTGAAATCCAGAGAGGTTATCAATCGATCAAAAAAATCAATATAGAAAAAAATCACTAAGGTCTAACTATGGTGCCAGGTTTTATGTTATGTGTGACTTGCCTAAGGTCACATTAAAAAAAAAAAAGACATACAAAATTCAACTTCAGATTTTCTGATTTCAAATCATCTGACTTTTTTTATTGTACCCCTTGTAGCATATTCATTTTGTTATCTATTAGATTGTACATTTTGAAGTGCTGCAATATTAGAGTGTACTGGATATTTTTTCCACTTCTGATTTTGCAGAGGGCATTACATATAAAAAAGGAGAACCACCCAATATTTTTTGAGTAACTAAATGGTTGCATCAACAAAAAAAGGCCTCTAGCAGCTCTCTGGATAAAGAATCTTTAAGCAAATACACTTTTGTAACATCAATAAAGAATGGGATTAGTGGGTATGGTGAAGCATACCGTAATCCATGCTTCTGGGAAGAAGCCTGAAGGTGGTAGATTGCTGTAATTTGGGAATTCTGTAGCCAATATGATTGTTTGGACTATTGGCTGCCAATATAATGAGCATTGGGGAGTGAAGGGCCACTAGGCTGTCTAAGGAGAGATGAACAAATCTCTCTGGGAAGACAACAATCAAAGTTTCCAAGCTGATCAGCTCTGTAAATATCTGCCTTACATTTATCCTGGCTGAGAAAAGAAGACCTAGTATTAAAATAAATTAGTCTTTTAAAAATCTTTTTAAAATAAAAAAAAAAACTGGGATACAGCAGAAAAACACATTGTTTTTTGAAATCTAAAGGCCAGATTCAATTCTAGTTATGCTATTTAGTACTTGTGTAACTTTGGGTAAGATCCCTCTTAAACTTGGGTAAGTTTTCTCACCAGAAAATAAGAAAATTGGAACAAATGATCCCAAGGTCCTTTCCAGGTCTACTAAGGAATGAACAAACCAAATAAAAATGTTTGTTAAACAAACATCTTATTTTGGGGGGGGGTGTCATTATTAATAATATCAGTTAGAGAAAGTACTTCCTAAATGAAAGCAGTCTTATTGACAGTGAAATCCACTTGTTAAGCCAGCACCAAACCAGCACTCTCTTTGTGCTCCTTCTCCAAGGCCTCTCCAGTATTTGAAGGAGGAAATGTGTGTTTATGAACTGAATCAGAGTTTATCTTAGACTCACCCCCAAAGCACTTAATCAGTCCTTGAGGAGTCGGTTTTCAACAACACTGCTGATGTCAAACAAGAACTGAGTGTCTTACTAAAAGTGATTTTTTTCCTCTGGAGAATTAAAGGAGACACAGGACTGTCTGTTCATAATAACCACCAGAAGAAATACATGGTTTATAATGGCAGGTTTTCAGGCCGACCTTTACAACCAAGGGCAGTGTATTTAGTTCAGCAATAGAGAGACATGTGGATTACAAATTGACCCTCTCTTCCTCTTCTAATGGAAGGAGTTGGGATGGGAGAGCTTTGTGTTAACTATTCTTTGACATTTATCTAGTCTTTTCCCCAAAAATATGAAGGGAAAATTTGGGAATCTTAAAGAATAAAATGGAATTTGTTTTCCTTATCAAAACATTTTCTTCAATCAAGTGAACCAGGTATGAATTTACTTTTGTCTCACCTATATTTTCATTTGCTTTCTATTTGAAGAAAAAACAATACAGACAAAGCAGCTCTGAATGTTAGTTGGGCCTGTTACCCATCTAGAAAGCTTGATCTCTCTCTAAAATTAGCATGTATTCAGTTATTTTGTGAATATTTTCCTTTATTAACTACACATTTATTCTATATATTTTTATATGTTCTTGTTCCTTCTCAAATTCATCAATTAACACAATTTATTATTTGTCTAGTCTGCCAGGCAGTGGGCTATATGCCTGGGATACACAAAGAGAGCTCTTTTGCAAAACATAGCCCTTGCCTTCAAAGAGCTTACAATCTAAAGAAGGAGACAATATGCAAACAAATATATGCAAAGCAAGCTATACACAGGAAAAATAAGAAATAATTAAAAGAGGAAAGGCATTGGAATTAAAGATAGTTGGGCAAGGCATCCAGGAAAAGGTGATTTAAATGAAGTCAGCATTAGAATACAAGGTTTTCTGCAAGGAGGGATTGTTTCATTCTTTGTACGTCTATCTTCAGGACTAGAATAGTTCTTGGCTCATGACAAAGGCCTAGTAAATATTTGTTGATCAATTGATTGGTAGAGATACTTAGTTGTGGATGAGAACTGAGAAAGGGCTTCTGACATCCAGGCTGAGGCTGTCCTAGCCAGAAAAGCAGTGAAGCACATCTTTGAGAAATTAAACACACATTCAAAGATTCACTTGGACACTGACAATAGAAACAGCATGAAAAAAGATGGGCACTGAACAGAGTTACAAGGGAGAAAAATGAAGTCGGTCAAATTTGGGGACTTTGCCAAAGTTGACAGCCAATCTTTTGGCAGAGGCTTCAGGAGGGCTTAGACAATAATAAAAGTAGTAGTGGCAAGAGCCACCTGCTTCTTTAAAGTGATTAACTATTGTCAAAGCCTTGGCACTTTGCAATGGCGCCTTGTATCCACAGGCAGGAAGCAGAGCATGCTGTGGAATTAGCCTTAGCATTTCATGCCAAAAACAGAGAGAATCATTCCTGTTTCCTGCCGAGGCTGAGCCCCAACAGCTGAGGTGACTGAAGCAATAGTTGCTTTAGGGAGGATTGACCCTTCCCCCAGGCTGTGAATTTTTAGTATGAATCATTCAGGTTTATACTGGTAGTAAGAAAACTGTGGTTTAAGGAATAGCCATGGAACTCTATATTTGTCCTTCTCAGGAGGACTCTTTGATAAGCAAAAAACCAAAACAAGATATCAGTCCATCTTTATTCATCCATTCTTTCACTTACTCAACAAGATATTCTATTCCTTACTGCCTGTCCCACATTATTCTAGGCTTGTCTGCTTGTCATCTTTCCTTTCTCCCCTTATTCTCTCCTCTTGTTTCCTTCTTTTCCTTCTTTATTCCTGCTTCTTCCATTCTATTTCTTTCTCTTTTTCTCCCTTCATTCTTCTTTCCTCCCTCTCTCCTTTCTTTTCCTTCTCTCATATTTCCTACTCCTCTTATCTTTCCCTATTCCTGTTTCTCTTTTCCTTCCTCTCTCTTTTCCTTTCTCACTTTCATTTCCCCCCTTTTCTCTCCCTATCTTCCATCTATCTTTCCTTCCTAAAAGAGCACATCTTTTTGTGTTAATTATAGTATTAAAATTGGACTTAATTAAGTTTTGTAAACAAGCAAAACATGAATGAATGGAAAGCTTTTATTATTAAAAAAAAAAAAAAAAAACTAATCACTAAGTTAAGTACCAGGGATACAAATAGAAAAATAAGACAGTCCTAGCCCAAGAGGAGCTTACATTTGAGCAGAGTGGATCACATACCTCTATATGTGTTCAAATATAAGCTTAAATATGAATAAACATATGTATGGATAAATACAAATATATATATATATATGTGTGTGTGTGTATGTGTACATATACACATACACACACACATATATACACATATACATATTTATCAATTGAAATCTTGGCTAGAGAAGAATTTGTTTTAGAAAAAATAGTGAGAGGAGTGATAGGAGAGTTATTGGTTGACATGTCCTTTACAGAAGTAATGGAGTATTGATTTGATAATTGCTTTGAGGACCATAGGTAGAAAGTGCAGGAAAATGGAGAACATTGCAAGAGGGCAAATGGCAAGAAGTTAGAAGTTCAGATGCAATGTGAAGCATAATTTGCAGTCTGATATTGGCTAGATTTAGTGAGCCCAGGATATTTGCACTGGTTACCTCCTGAATGGGAATACTAACGTACCATTTTAATTCTATAGTTGCATACATTTTCATCCAGAGCAGGCTTTGTAGATTTGGTAGTGATACAGTGGCAGGGCTAATGACAAAGAAGTCATTGGCTTCATCACTGGATAAGATGTGAAGCTTTGAGCTACCTGGCTTTTGAGGTCCCTCTCAGCTTTATATTTGTGATCCAATGACTTAGGAACAGATTATTTTTGGCTTTAAAATTTATTGACAGAACCTTCAATAATCTATTTTTCTTCTTCTTTTATCAACCATGTCATCCTGAGTCTTAAGTAAGCTCAATTATTATCTTCTTGATCTACTCTTTTATTAACAATGTCTATTTTGTTTTATCATTTTCATTTTAGCTTGATTTTTCAGGTTGATCCTAGTAAAGAAGACCTTTGAAATTGAAAAACCTAACCACAATTCTCCTCTTAGAAAGGTTTAAAAGGACACATTAGTTAGCTTAATAATTTTTGTAGCCAGGGAATATATTTCTATCAAGTGGTAGATTGCATAGTGGGGCTGGACAAAGCAGCAGGAAGACCTGAGTTCATTTTCTCCCTCAAATATGAGTTTTGGAACTATAGGGCAGTCACTTAACATATCCTAAACTCAGTTCCCTCATTTATTAAAAAAAAAAAAAAAGCCTATAGGTGTGATGACCGTGTATTTAAAATCAGCTGGAGTCAGGAATTCAGGTTAAGGGAAAAATCTTCAATCTTTATTCTCAGTAGAGGTGAAGAAAGATTGCGATAGCAATATGGGCGGCTGAGACAGGAAGCCAGCTAGCAGAGGGGGATTGGAGGTGAAGGGCGGTCGCGATAGCAATGTGAGCAGCTGTGTCAAGACTCCAGTCAGCAGTCTCTCTTTCCATTTCCCTTTCCCCTCCCCTGCCTCCATCCACCAAAAACGTCATTTCCTATACAACACATCAGGGCTTGTACAAAGAGTGGGTGGGGGCCATTCTTTCTCCAAGCTTACATATTAATAGATAATAATGAATAATAATTAATAAATTAATAATTAATAATAACAATTATGGTCCAATTGCTATTTAGCCTCACGTGCTTGGGACCTCAGTGCATTAACTAGAGCCTCAGCCCATTACATATAGGGTCCACTCCCCTAAGCTATTGTGAAGTATAAATGAGAAAACTTCTAAAGGGCTTCCCAAATTTTAAAGAACTATGACACACTACTTATGGTGATGATGATGATAGAGAAATTGCAGTTACTTATTTCCTCTTGAGTTGAATCTTTATTATTTTATTGGAAGTAAATTTTAGGAACAGTTTAGATACTCCTAATCAAATGTAAGTAAAATATATTTACTCTTCAAAGTCAAATATCATTATACTAAGCAAAGATCAAAGAAGAGCAGGTTTGTAAAGTTTGGGACTTTATCTTAAGTCTACCAAATTCTCTTAGAAGACATAGTTTAATTTACACAAATTTGTTTGAGATTATAGTTCTTAGGTAAGAAGTCATAAACTATTTATAATATGTTGGACATTATTTTCAGTAATCTTAGGATTGCATGGCATGATAACAGAATGGAGAGGGAGTCAGCCTAAAAGTTAGATAGAGTTGAGTGCAAGTCCTGTTTCTGCAGCACAATGACTATGTAATGCTGGACAAGTGGCTTAATAGGAAGATTTCTGGAGTTCAAATTTGGATTCAGAGACTTCCTAAATGTGTGAATTTAGGCAACTCAATTAACTTGTGGCTTCCTCAGTTTCCTCAAATGTAAAATGGGGATAATAATGGCATCTACCTCTCACAGTTGCTGTGAGGATCAAATGAAATTATAATTGTAAAATATGCTTAGTACAATGCCTAGGACAAAGGAGGTGCAAAATATATGCCAGCAATTATGGTGATGATGAAGTTGAGGATGCAGATCCTGATGTCACATAAGGCCTCAGTTTCTAGGCTATTCTTTAAGATTTTATATTAAAGAATAAGTGCTTATTTAAACTGATAAAGGAAAGTCCCTCTACTAATGAAATAATAGATTTAAAAATAATGTGACACACAGCACTTAAATATATTTCATTTTAATACTTCTACCCCTGTGTTTTTAAAATTGTGGATTAGCAAGGACATTTGGAATAAGTATACTTGAGCTCTATGAGATAAATAACTCAAATAAAACTCAAAGAATATTCTCATAGGAAGTGAGTCTAGTCCTTTAAGGACTAGCAAGTTCACATAGTCAGTGAATAAGAAAGGCTATGCTCTCCAAACATTTTTCATGGTTTCCATTCTGGGACCTTTTATACTGAGTAGGGTAAGCTGCTCAAATGGAAAAAAACTTTGAAAATCCATCCAGTAAAGGTTTAATAGTCTATTTTGTTGTGTTCCCATGACATCTCTTCTCAATTAACAAGAAGAGTCATGCTGTTGATAGACAAAGCTTGGTTATCTTCTAACTTCCTGGTGCAGAAGAGAGAAGCTCATCAAAACCACAATAACATTTCTTTTTATTAAACCCATCTTTCAAAAAAGTCATAACATGACTACTTTATCAATAGTCACTTCCAAAATGGGCCCTATTGAAAACTCAGGCCCAGACTGGCAACATTATATACATGAATGTATATATGTAGATTTGTGTGTGTGTACACATAGTGTACACATAGTGACACAGAGAGAGGGAGGGAGGGAGGGAAAGAGGAAAGGGGGGAGGGGGAGAAACAGAGAGAGAAAGAGAGAGAGAGATACAGAGAGAGACAGAGACAGAGAGAGACAAAAAGACAGAGAAAGAGACAGAAAGAGAGAGAAACAGAGAAAGAGAGAGACAGAGAGACAGAGAAAGAGAGAGAGAGAGACAAAATACTGATTCTTCAGAGAGGGACATACAAAAAGAGAAGAGACACATAGAGACATATATATATATATAGCCATATATATGGGTGTATGTGCATGTACTTATGTGTATATATGTTTGTGTATTACATATATATCTCATTTAGAAGAAATAATCCTAACAATATGTTTCCTTTTAAATTAAAATCATTATACTGCTAGAGTGATCTAGGTAGTGAGCTAGGTCAGACTTACTAATAGATTTCCAAATATTCTTGGTCACCTTACTAAATATCCTCTCGGGGGCTATTTTGTAAAGTTTATAACCTCTGAAGCAGACTTTCCAGAGCTTTTCAGCTCAGCCAAATTGAGTATCCTGGACCTTGCCATTATCCCTAAGAGATTTCGTAAAGGTTACAAGGTATCATTGACCTGAAGTGTAATAATATCCCTCAAGAATTACCTTTATATCTTTATTCTTTCAGTGAGTTAGGCTGTCCAGAACAACTTTCTCTGTCTTTGGGAATATTATACCATTCTATAAAACTATAATAAAGAGAATAGTGGAAAGGAAGAAAGGCAAATTACTCCTTTCCCCTTAACAGCTCTGTTGGGCACTCACATTCTCAGTTTACACAAATGAGAGTTCCTTTGGGCATTCTGTAGTCAGGCTACCATAAATTCACTAAGAAATATTCTGGACTACTGTTAACCTGTAACATTCAACCCCTTCATAATAATCTAATGGTCTATTTAGCCCCTTCATTAATAAAACACATTGCCTCAGTTTAAATTTGGGTAAAGTACTGAATTCTGTACTGCTAGAATTATTTGTTTATGAGATAACTTAAGGGCTAATGTCATAATGACAGGCTCCTAGTTATTTCATTGGTTTCTTCCTAAGGGCCTTAATTATATTATCAGGATCCCTTTTATCATAAATTATAGTAATTGGATGATATTACTTGGCTAATTCCAAATGCTGCTGGTGACTGAAGAGCATAAAGGTTTGACCCAGTGAATTAAGTTTTAAAGCATTCCTGCTTTAATACATTCTAGTTTGGACTTGTATTTAAATTGGGAAGGCTGATCAGTTTGCCATTGTTAATTGAAAAAAGAAGTTATTTGAATGGAAGATCATGTCTTTTGACAAAACATGCTACAAAATATTATCTGAATTCTTTAGATTGGTAAGTATTAATCCTCATCCCCTTTCATGAAAGTGTCTAAGGTCATTTTGCTATTTGTTTTGTATCTACGCTGAGGAAATTAAATAATTAATTAACATCAGATCCTTTATCATTAATATTATTACTCCTGGAATACGGCCATTGTTTGCAATCTCTGGATAGGGATAAACATTGAGGTGGTGTAAAGACCTACCTACTATATAGAGTAAAAATGAACCCTATTAATGTCAGGGGATGACATTCCCTCTGAAACAAGTAAAAGGTCATTAAAATGTCTTAAACAAAAAAGAAAGCCATCTTTATTGGGAGCTGGTTGAAACCAGAAGATTTTAAAGATCTATTTAGATTAATTGGTAAATGTGTGGCACTTCTGTTCAGGCTCAGCCCCATACCAGTCCCACTCATTTTACTTTCAGACTCTATTAGCCCCTCAAAGACATGATGGAAATGCAAGTTTGAGATCATCTGGGGAATTGTGGAATTTCTGCTCTCTATTCTATAAGCTAATCCATGGGTGAAGAGAGATCGGAATAGAGCCCAATGTCATCATTACTATTCATGGAGCCAGATCTTTACAATGCCTAAATTTGTCCCTTGGAGGTAAGGTACACCCAGGAGGACAATTCTGCATGCTGAAGCAGAAACTTACTGAATTGTTCTCTCGGGAGTAACATATAAGCAAGAAATTTAAGTATGACAAATTCTCTACAGCAAAGCCATAACTTACTGAAGTATCCTAAAATGCCTAATTCAGCCTCTGAAGATGTCTGCCCCAGAGACTTGCTCAGTCACTGGAAGATGACAATTTGTGCCATACCAATGGTGTCCTAATTTCTATATAGCAAGGCACCTACATCACAATTTATAATTTAAGCTCTAGCAAACATCAAAGACAGAAATCAGAGGGTAAGGAACGAGAGTGTAAGGATGCTGATATCAGAGCATACCAGGCTTTTTCTGACTTCTGAAACTCATACAACTGGGAGAATGAAAGAATGGCTGACTAAATGACAAAACCATTTATTAAGTGTGTTCCATGTGCAAAGCACAGTGCTAAGAGATGGGTTTAGAAACAGAAACAAGACAGTCTCTGTACTCAAAGAGTTCATACTCTATTAAGGAAATGCAACACATACAGGAGACTTTAGGTGGAAGATGGAAAGATCCCAAGAACCTTGGGATACAATGGCAAAACATTAATAGTGTGACTTCATACCACTAACATGGATAAAACATTAAGAAAGGCCTTAGAAACTGTTGTCAAGGATCTTGTTGTCATTGATCTTGTTATGACACACCATTGTTACTGATTTTGTGAGGTGGATTTAGCATTGGTCACTACCTTTGTGACCCCAAACAGCCTGCTTTAGACCCTAAAATATGTGAACTTTTCAGAAACACATAATATTAGAAAGCATACACATACAAATAATTACCTCCACATACGTTATACATGCACATGGAAAATCAGCCAGGAAATAACCACTTCTCAGATCTACAGTGCTCAGCTGCAAAATGGTTTTGACTAGCTCTTTTGTTGTTCCTCCTTATGAAACACCAGCTAGTTATTAGGCCAGTCTCCTGCCAGCCTAGAAGCCCATTCACACCTGGACTTGATCTACTGTGGGTAACTAGCCTCAGGGCAAAAGAAACGTTCCTTTTCTGCTTTCTTTGCTTGTGGTAATGGAATAAGCCTCCTTCTAAGAATCAAAAAAGCAATAGTCCTCTGTGGTAGAGGCACCAATCTAGGAACCCCTGCTATTGTTATATTCAAGGAGATGGTGCTTCAGTTAAAATCGTTTTTTGGTCATACTGTTACTTCCCAAAGAATGCTCTCTTCTGTGGGGCTGACTTCAGGCTCATTGGCACTTGTAAACAAGATTTTCACGGACACCACACCAAATATTTACATAGATCACTATAAGCCCAATGCTGCCATTTATTAGAGTTTGTTGTTCAGCTGTTTTCAGCCATATCCTACTTTTTTTTGTCCCCAGTTATATTTTTCTTGGCAAAGATACTGGGGTGCTTTGCCATTTCCTTCTTCAGGTCATTTTACAAAGGAGGAACTGGGGCAAGCAGGAATAAGTGACTTGGCCAGGGGTTACATAGCTAGTAAGTGTTTGAGGTCAGAAGAACTCAGGAAGATGACTTTTCCTGACTCTAGGATTGGCATTTTATCTACTGTGCAGCCTAGCTGCTCACTTATTTATTTTCTGCCAATTTTCTGCCATTTCTCTGGCTTTATATATTTCTCTTCCCCAAGCCAGCCCCTCTTTTCTTCTGAAAAGAGTTTCCACTGTATCACCTTCTCCATGAAGGGGATAAAATCTCCTGGTGTGAAGTGTCCCACTAAACTGTTGATTAGCTTATAGTCTGAGCCTTTTAAAAATATTTCCACCAGGGAAATACTTCACACAATACTGTTTTTCCCTAGATCAGAAGGCCTCTCAGTGGGAGTCATTTACAAAGTTAATCAAAACCTGTACTTCCTAAAAATTGCCTGAATGATATTAGCCATATCCAGTCTATAAATGGGGACTCTTCAAAATAACCAAAAATCTCATTATAAACTTTATAAGCACCCTCACAATGATCCTCTCCCCTGCCGTCAGAAGAACTAATCAATGCACTTTCCCCTCCCTCTGCTATTCAACCATAAATAAAAATTACACTTGCTAAATTTGTTGAATGTGTCTATGACTGGGTATTAAAGGCCAATTCATACTAAATTGATGCTGAAGAATTGACTCAGTACTTTGTATTTTTCTGACTTAGTCCAAGTGATTTTAATCATTTCTGGCCACAAGAAGAGAACTGCATCATAGATATGGAAACATGCAGCAAAACCATTCTCCCCCACAATCAAATAGAATATGATTGACCAATTTATAACTTGATTGAGAAAACTAAAGTTAAATTGGATTTAGTGCAGACAAACAAGGGGGAAAAGAAAGTACAAATTGTGATGGGAACATTATGGGAAAAAGGATTTCAAGTTAATAAGCAGGTGTTCTTTGTACTGCCTAGATATAACAAACTTTCCCATGAGAACACATTTCCATATAATTTCTTCAGGCTATTATTAATGCTTAACCTGTCTTCAGGCTTCTGCAATAAGGTCTAACTCTCTAGAAATATGACAAAATAAAATAGGCCTAGTTTACATAGGCTTGATCTAGTTTACATACTGAGAGGTCCAATATCTGTTTTAGCTTCTTTTAGAACAAGGCTATGGAAATTCAGACTTAATTAGCAATACTTTCAGCTGTCTGGGATAATAAATCAACATTTATTATTATTATTATTATTATTATTATTATTATTATATAACTACAACAACAACAACTAGTAATATTACTACCAAATGTATGTCCCATTTAAAGTTCCCAACATGGATTTTACTTTATCCTCACAAGAAATTCGGGAAGTATGTGCTACTATTATCCCCCCTTTCAGATAAAGAAAATTGAGACAAACAGAGATTATGAATTACTCAGTCACGTTGTAAGTATTTGAGACCAAATTTTCTCATAGATCTTCTGGTTGTAGGTAGTAGGTGACTCAGTGGATAGAGTCCTAGACCTAGAGTTAGGAAGACTTTCTGAGTTTAGATTTGGCCTTAGACATTTACTAGTTGCTAGTAACTAGCTGGGCAAGGCACTTAACCCTCTTTGCTTCAGTTTTGTTATCTGTAAAGTATTCTGGAGAAGGAAATGGCACATTACTACAGCATCTTTGCAAAGAAAACCCCAGAGAAGGGTCAGACATGACTTAAATGACTAAACAAGCACTATGTATTGTACCAACTTGCTTCCTCTCCATTGAGTTCTTATGATAATATGATAATAGGTACCAAGCACAATATACCAAATGCTGGAGAAAACGGAGACAAAAATACAATGCTCCCTCCCTGTCTTCAAGGAGAGTATTTTTTTGCATATTAATTTCAGGCCTATTGAATAACAAGCTGAGTAACAACTTCCTGGAGTTCTTGCAGCCTTTTATTAACTCAATATTATTACTATCTTCAGATTCCCTACTTTAAGGAGTAGGGATGTTATCTTTGGAATCCTAATCCCTGCAAAAATACATTTTGATGAGATACAGCCTCATATTGGAGAAAACGTGTTCTGCTTCGTGTCAGAAAGTGAAGGGCTCAGATCTTATTTGCTAAGCTCTCCAAGATCCTTCAGCTGTTAAATGAGTAGAATAACTAATTGTAGCACCCACTTCTAAAGGCTATTGCGAAAAATCAATTCAAGTAAATTATATGAAGCACTTTATAAGCCTTAACATATTTTTATATAAGCATGCAACTTTTATCATTGATAATGCAGTTGGGTTTAGGTGATTTTGTCTAAGATATAGCCATGTAAGCTATAGAATATAGATCTTGTGATAGGGTGTCATTATTGCCTAGAATTTTGATAAAGTCTAAATCTGAAAAAATTCCCACATAGCCAGGTATACAAAATTTTTCCTACACACATACACATACACACACACACACACACAGACTACATGAAAACAGGCATGATCATTGACATACAATGAAAGATTCCTATGCAACTATTCTCCCAAGAGCTACTCTTAGGTACTAAAGTCACATGTGGTGCTTTTGTTCTCATTCCTTCTTAAAAACATAAAGTTCTACTATTCTGATATCCTGTTTCAGCATTAACACCAATCCAGAGACCCAGGATATTAGTACTTTTATCTATTGCCTACAGGCAATCATAGATTAGCAGAGAGCTATTTGTTAGGAATAATGGCCACAGCTGCTGCCTTGCTGTTTTTTGTAAGACAGAGTATATTAGGAATGGGACAATAGATAATAACATCCCTCTGTACAGACTGGGGTAACCAGGGATGCTATGATCATCTATGAGTTGGGCACAAATATCATTATTTGTCTATGCACTTGACCTTACACTTATTGACCTAGAGGCTCTCTTTTGTAGCACTTCTCTTATGAAAAGAATATAATACATGCTCATAGAACTAAGAAGAGCTAACAGCTATCAAGCTAGAGAGATGTTGAAGCTAACCAGCAATACCAAGATTATTTGCATAAGGGACCTTTTATTACACTGTGTTTGATGGGTTTTTTTTATCAATGACACAACTAGATCATCCTCATGAATGTATGAAGTTGGGTTATAAGGAGTCCCAGTTATACCCGTTGCTTACCTGAAAGTGGCTAAATCATTGAAAACCTATCTTCTTGAGCAATGGAACTCTACTAGAACTAACCTTGAATTTACACCTGTAAGTATCTCAATAAAAGATTTATTTTATTAATCAGAAATGGAGAGCAATAAGCCCCGTGGTTTTATTGAAACAGGAGTCTTAAATCATGGCTCAGAGCACCAAGAGTTTGGGTATTATGTAGAAAGTCCCTTAAAGAATATATATCAGAGATTGGATTTGAACCTGTTTATTCCTTGAACCTATGGGAAATAGGAGCTTAAATTCTTTATATCACCAAAATTTGTCATTTCTCATTAGAGATTGCTGAAAATATAATTTTGGAATATAATTCTTTACACTAAGACATTAATTCTGATAATATGAACTTTCCCTCATGTAGTAACTATTAAATAATACACAAATTGCAGGGAAGACAAAAAGCAACCTAGAATGGATGGGAAGGGGCAGGTTTTAAAAAAAAGGAAAGCTGCTACACATGCCATTCTAATCTTCCTTTCAACCTGGAGCACAGATGAGCTGCAGAGCAGTGGGGTTTGAGTTGGTGGTGGTGACCACCATCTCATTTGAACATAAACTTAACTGCTTTTCCATTTTTTGTTCAGTTGCCTTGTTTCATACTTGAGAGAATACTTTACCACCTTCTGGAGAGGATTCACGAGCACTATTATGAGTAATTTCCTCCTTTTTGTGGTTATAATGAATGGTGGATTTGTCAACACCAAACTCTCAGGCTGAGAAGGAGAAGCTTCAAACATTCTAGCACTAAGTTTATCTCATTTTTATTTTCTCCCTAAGTTATGCTGTCCTTGAGGAAAAATGCAACACAAAACTTTCAAGCAATGAGATTATGCAACAAAAGCTCAAGAAACTTACAGCTTTAGGGTGACACAAGATCAGTGAAGCACTGCCCCACAAACTTGTGTGCATTGTAGCTCTTATTTGTTCTGTATTGTGCATAGCTAAGAAGTTGCCAAAGCAAAGTGAAAATGAGATTACTAATGAAATCACAGGAATGCTTAAATTCATGAAAATTAAATGGAGAGAGATTGAAAATTGTTCAGCATAATATGAACCTCCTGACTTTTATTCAGTCTTTCCTCCAAAGGGAGAATGAGAAGTGGCTCCTTACCATTATGTCCGTTGTTTTCTGCATGATCTTCAAAATCCAGAGAAAAGTGGAAAGTAGAAAATAGGAGAGGAGGACATATTATCTTTCTCTGCTTCCATTTCCTTCCTGGCAACCACAAATTTCCTTCCTACATTTGACCAGAGGTGGGAGTGGTAAATGAAGAATTGAATGTTCTGTTATTATATCTAATACTGTATACTTGAGAGCAGTCTCTAGTCTTCTGTGAGAAAATGAGAAGTATCAATTCATTATACTACTCCGTTAAGGTTTTGAAAGAATTATACCCCAAAATTGTAATAGTAAGAAGACTGAAGATCTATCTAAATTATTCACTTAATGATAAACTCCTCCTGCTCCCCAACATACCCTCTTCATCCTAGTACCTTTTGATGATTCTGAACTCTTACAGATTATCATTCAAACCCTTCCCCCATCTTTCTGTGCCCAATTAATTATTGCTATTCCTTTCAATAAACCAAAGTCTCAACCACTTCTTCCACTATGCCCTCTGTAAAATCTACTCCATAGTCAACAAACTTGCTTTAATCTTAAATCTTTACCTTTTCCACTTCTTCCATCTTTTGCTGTCACTGAGATTGGGCTCTTTCTTGATGACACAGTCTCTCTAGCCAACCTTTCCAGTTCAGACCACATTTTCATTTATTTTCCTGAGTCTTTGGTCAAGACTGAGAACATGGAACATGCTTTGCTTTTCATTTGACAATTCTAGGCTCTCTCCCTATCACCACCACTCAGCTAATCTTTGATGTTCACACAATTCACATATATCTGTCAAACAAATTCCTAGAAAGTATTGTTACATACCAGGATGGCCCCTTTATTCTACAATAAGTTAGGTTTGTGGTCTTCCTCTCCTCCTCAGCACCTATTCTTATACTATGAGACTTAAACATGCATATTGATACTTTTTAAACACTCTAACCTCCGAGTGATTTAGCTCATTCATTTCTATGAGTACCATTTTTACCTCATCTCCAATATCCCAGAGCAGTACTTCTCTAATCACACTCCTAATTTCTCTATCTGGACTACTTGGTGAACCAGTTCAATTAAACACTATTTTCTTCTTTTGTGCTCCTTTTCCCCTTTTGGTAGATTGTGCCTTGCCAAATTGGAGCTTGGATCACTCCTGACATCCCATTATTTTTATTGTTACACATGTGTTGCAAAAAAAGTGGAGAAAATTATAAAAAAACATCCTGATCGGGTCCACTTCAAAGCTATATTGTATCTTAACTAAGATTTAACTGCTGAAAAGTAATCCATTTAAACTGATCTACTCACTATTCCACTCATCATAATGGTTATTATTCTCTTCTTCAATTCTCCCCTTGCTACCCCTCCCTCATATTCTCCATTGATAAGCTTACCTTATATTTTTAATTTGAAAAATGTGAATACGAAGTATAAAAAAATTGAAAAGATATAATATAATGATATGAAAAATCTTTTACTCTCTTCCTTATCTATCTTTCCTAAATACCATTAATCACTATCTCTTCCTTCAATCTTGTCTCACATATAAACTTTGCCAAGGTCAACCCTCTGCATGTACAACAAATCCCATTCCTTCTTGTTCATATGGCTCTGTCACCTTTACTCACTTATTCACCTTGAATTCCACCTTGTCTACTGGTTATTTTACTATCGCCTATAAATATACTCACTTTTCCCCTGTCCTCAAAGAATGTTCCCTCAATCCATTCACTCCAGCCACTTTCTAAATTTCATTCCATTTTTCTATTCCATTATATATCCTTTATTTGCCATTCAAAATCATTCATAATCATGACCTCTACCCCAACATCTTTCTAGTCTTTCTACTTTTTATGACCTCATAAACCGTTATATTTTTCATACCAATGACATAAACCTGGGATTGTTGTTCCTCTAACAAGGCACTCCATGTTTCAACTCCAGGTATTTTCGCTGAATATTCTCCATGACTGGAATGTTCTCCCTCCTTCATCTTCTAGTTTTCATGGTTTCCTTCACATCCCAGCTACCATCTCAACTACAAAAAGCATTTCAAAGTCTTTATACTATGAGTGTCCTCCCTTTCTTGATTATTTTCCATTTATCCTGTATATATCTGTATATATAGTTGTTTTATTTATTTGTTTTTGCATGTAATCTTGCTCAAGAGGATTCTTGAGGATATCTTTTGTTCTTTCTTTGTTGCTCTGACACATAATAGATATTTAATAAATATTTATTGATTGACACACACAAAAGATATGTGTGTATACATGTAACTACAGGCACATGTGTATGAACACCATTTTTCCAGAAAGGTCTTAAGGTACTTGAGAGAAGCAAGCATTCCCTTGTTTGTATTTTTATCCCTAGTTCTTAGCATAGAACCTCATATATAATGAGTTCTTAATAAATGCTTATTGATTGATACTTGTTTCTTCACTCTCCCTCATTCCATATGTGTAATAGGTTGTCAAGTCTTTTCCTCTTTCTCTCCACAATTGTCTCATCCATCACCATAATTCAGGTCTTTGTCAACTCTGTATAGAGTATTAGTGGCTCCTTATTTGTTTTCCTTGACTTAAATATTTCTCTACTCCAATCTTTATTTTATATAGTTACTGAAATAACTTTCCAAAATTTCAAGTCTGATTTTGTTATTCTTTCTACTCAGTTAACTTCAGTGGTTCACTATTACTTTTAGATCAAAATTGAAACTTCTCTGTTGCTTCACACTTGACTCCTTTCTACCTTTACTCTCCTTAAATATTACATGCTTTTGTATTTGCCATGATCTAGTCATATAGGCATACAGGTCTACTTTTTAATACCCCCACATAAGATCTGTGCCTTTACACTGGCTATTCCATACCTGGAATGTTTTTCTTCAGTTTTACTTTCAGAACTAGTTTTTTTCAAGACCCAATTCATGTGTCATGTACCCTAAAATACTTTTTCCTTGTCCCTATAGATGTAATGCCTTTGCCTCTTAGGTTACTATTTCTCAACTTTGAATATATCTTAGACTTTTTGGTATTAAGTAGTGTAGTGGATAGACTACAAAACTTGGCATCAGAATTCTAGCTCAGATACTAGTTGGGTAACTTTGAGCAATTTTTAAAGCCTCTCTCAGCCTCAGTTTCTTCATCTTTAAAATTGAGATAATGTTAATATCTATTTTACAGAGTTGTGAAGATCAGATGAGATGATATAAATAAATCGCTGTGCTAGCCTTAAAGTTCTATATAAATGATATTTATCATATTACTTATATGCATATATACCCATACACATATATTGTCTTCATTAGAATGTAAGCTTTTGAGGTTAAAAACTGTTTCTATTTTTGGGATTTGTATTACCAGAATATAGCACACTGCCTGACATACAAAGAACACTTAATAGACTCAGCTTGTTGATTGATTGACTGATCTATAAAGGTGATATTAAGACATATCATCTACTTCAAAGGTATATATATGGACCAAACCAGATTATATAAACTTTGTAAACCATAAAATGTCAGTTATGATGATGATCATCATCACTTCTGAGAACTAAGCATTTGTCTTAAATGAAACAATCATCAGAACCTCAACTGATAGTTTCATCTTGCATAAGAATCTTTTATAGAGAAGTGGCTGTTAAGATTGATAGCTCCCAAATAGGTTGAAGAAGATGAAAAAGTTAACTTCACTAAAGTCAATTTTCAAGAAATCTGATTTCATCTAGTTAGTAATGAAAAAGGGCTTGAAATCTAACATATGGTCGCTGTGGCCAAGGAAACTTGCCAGACAATTATTTAAACATAATGAAGTTAAACATCTTGACCATAACAATATGGTTCTGGAATTCAAAGATGGCAGGAAAAGGAAACACTTCCTTATGCTTTAAGGTATTTGTATCAGACTTGTGAGTCTGGTATGGAGCTCTTTTAAGTATTTGGTAAATAGGATGATCCTAAAAGGCATTTGTGGTTGTGCTTTGTGGTTTGGAGGATTTCCTGAACTTTTCTGTGATGGAGTTGGGGGAGGAGAAAAGGTACAAATTGATAGTGAAAAGGGTGTACAATTCAATCTATTTACATATCTCCCTCAATTCTCCAGCTATCACAGATTTACCACATAAAAGTTATATAAGAATTCTTACAGGAGTTTCATGTAGGAAGGATATTTAGAAAATAGATTTTAAGGACATTGTGAACAAAGACAAATCCCTATTTTAAAAAATCACTATATCTTCCCCTATGTCCTCAGTCTCCATTTTTATGTTCATAATAGATTTTTAATAACTGTCTAAATAAATGAAATAATAACTTACATTTGTGAAATATTTTAAAGGTTATAAATTGTTCGGGTCATAAAATTTCATAAGATAGATAATAAACATATAATGATCCCTATTTATAGGTTAAGAATCCATGTATTCTATTATTTGTAAAGTGCCTGATACATAATAGGAGCTTCATAAGTATTAATTGACTGACTGACTAACTTAAACACAGGAGATTGAACATAACTTTTAGTTGTGACATGTAACTAGCAAGTTAAATCACTTCTGAGGAAGTAAATCACAACTGGATTAGAGAGGACAGATATCCAGACTAGGGCATTGGAGATCTGATTTCTATTGCTACTGATGCCACTAAACTGGGACTTTAACTGAGTTTCAGTTTTCCCAACCATTAATAAAAGTAAGTTGGTTGAGGATTGCTCTATAAATATTTAATTTCATTTCTCTCCCTCTTTATTAGCAAAACTAAGTGTCCTATGATCATAGACTTAGACCTAGAAGTGAGCTCAGAATCAATTTCACCCAGGCCTCTTACTTGATATATGAGGAAACTGAGGTCCACACAGGTTAGCTAGTTTTCCCAAGGTGATATCTGTAGCAGAGCAATGATTGAAACCCAATATTTTGAATCCAGAAAAAAATATTTGGCTCATGATGTCTCAAACAATAAAAGATTATTTAAATATATAAGGCAAAAAAATAATTAGTATATTATGATTGACTATGAATCCAAGTGCTCATAGAAGCTGAAGTTCATTCTTGGAAGGGAATACTATCTACTGACATTATCAGGTTCCACCTGTGTTGGGGGAGGGAAAAGAATAAAAACAGCAGAAGAGATTTTGATACTTTTTATGTATGATTTTCATATGTAAGGAATCATATCTGATTTACTGGTTTTTTTGTGCAATATGATAACTGTGGAAATATGTATAGAAGAATTTTGCATGTTTAACATATATCAAATTGCTTGCTATCTAGGGGAGGGGAGTAGGAAGAAAAGAGGGAGAAAAGTTTGGAACACAGGGTTTGAAATAGATGTTTGCGTATATTTTGAAAATAAAAAGTTATTAAAAAATAAGATTCGAAGAAAGTCTCTGATTTAACCACTGCTGACCCTCCCTTTTCAGTTTCCTTTTGTATATTATCTCCCCCAATGAAATTATAAGCATCTTAAGGGCAGGGCTTGTTTTTCTTTTTCTTATTTGTGTATTCTGTGGTCAGCACACTGTCTGACACATAGTTGGCATTTAATAAAAATTGTATTGAATTGAATCAAAGTGAATTTAGGAAACCATCAATGAAGAAATTACTATAACCAATAAGTAGCTACTTTGAAATTCATGTAGTCTTAGAAAGTTGTCTTTGGGCACTGATAGGTTTAGCATTTTGCCCAAGTTCAATAGCCAGTACTGATGCTTTTGACATCATAGGACTCAAGTTCAAATCATATACTATCTGTATGACCTTAGGCAAGTTATTCTAGGTTATAATTTCCTCCTCTGTAAAATGTTGAACAAGATAATTTTTATTTGATGCAGTGATTAGAATACTGATCATATGCTCAGAACTTCTGTATTCAAATTCAACCACCTATGCTACCAGTGTAACTTAGATCTCTGTTTCTTCATCTATAAGGTTGTCCTAGTAGTCCTCTGAAATCCTTTCAGTTTAGGATCTTCTGAAGTCAGTTAGGACTAGAATCTGAATATTGCTTCTTGAACCTTAAATGTACTATCCATAAAACGGAGGTCATACATGTTCTTACTTAGTGAATTGAAAAATTATATGCACCAAATGTCCATAAGATGAAGAGGAAGAAAAGAAGACAAATCTTTATTAACTATTTGCTATGTGCTGGTCGCTTTGTTAAGTATTGTACAAATATTTCATTTTATGCAAACAGCAACTTAGGGAGGTGTGTGCTATTATTAATTTTATTTTTCAGTTAAGGAATCTGAGGTAAACAGAGGTTAAATAAGTTGCCCAGGGTGACATAGCTCATAAATGTCTGAGAATCTGACTTCACGACTTGACACTTTTCCCCATGCACCACTTGGATAGGTGTCTTACATTTTTCATTCAGGACTATGAAAAACAATTATAAGTGGAGCTTGCTTTACTAAAAATGAATTGTGATTAGCTGAAGAGATATATAATTATTAATCCAGATGTCTAAAATTGTAGATATTATAAACGAATAGAACAAAAATGTCAGTTAGAACATGATATAGAACTTGAATACTTGGGGAGGCTCATTTAAAAAAAAAGTGAAACTTGCAATGAAGAGTGGGATTTTTCTACTCCTTTCTGTACTTAGTGTTAGCTGAGTGCTGTTATAACAAGCTAAGAGTGAGAGACAAGGGACTAGTTTTTTATATAAAAAAAGACTTTTGGATTGACCTCCTGTTTTCTGGACTGCAGCCCAGTATGTAATGAGGGAATGAGAGACAGAGAGGCAGAAAATGCAGCTTTGGGGAAAAATGGTGATGCCTTCAGGGAATATCAATTGAGTATAACTGTGTAAATGACACAATGGAGTTATGCTGGTAATTTCTCCCCCGCTGCATGTTTGAATTATGCAGAATATGTTGGCTTGGTAGATTCTTTATGCTAAAAGTGCCTTGTTCACTTCCATCCCCTGGCTTAGATATGCATTGCTTAAAAGAAAGTCAGGATATGAAATAAAAGATGAAGAAAACAAAACAAAAAACAACATAGCACAAAATAAAAACCAGACATGGTGAGGGAAACATTACAATCAACTCCTGCATAAAATCTGAAAGTAGGATGTAGTCGCAATATTTCATCATTACTAAGGGAATCAGGAGAACCTCATTGCCAGGTAGGATAAACACTTCTAAAATAATTTTGTAACTCATGTAACTTCTAGGCCCACAAGCAGAGTTAACAACTTCAAACTGATACCACCTTTGCCAGCAATAAAAAATGCTAACTCATGTTCTCTATATTTTGTCCCCTTAAAAATGCTAGCAATGCATCACAGGTGCAAAAATTTTCATCACATTGGCAAATAGATATCCTAAGACTTATGTCCCATCCCCCTTTCTGACAGTATGGCAGATTTTGTGCTTTAGAATGATAAATGCAACCAATGCTTCTGTGCATAATTTTTCCAAAAAAAGTGACAAATAGAATCCAGAATAGCTAATGATCTGAGGTAATGCTGAGGTCTTTACTTTATAAGAAATAAACATGGGTCATTTTCCTCTAGGTAAAGACTTATGAGGTTGGTCATGAGTTTGCTAAACAAGGAGCTAGTAATTCTTCTCCCAAGGGAGAAAGAAGACTAGGACTTTTTGAAGGTGATTAGACAACACACACACACACATACACACACACACACACATACATAAATATATAGACACAGATATCTATGTATATCTGTGTCTATATATTATTTAATCATCCTACTTTTATAAAATAGCCTCATTTTAGTACATTGTGAAAGTTAAGTTTGATTGTTACTGGTTGATTCTCATAGTTTTTACTTTCAAAGAAAGTATCTTTAATTATTAGGCAAGCCTAATTATAAGAAAATAAATAGTAATAGAATGGATAATTTTGTTTTGTTTTGTCTTAGAAGTTTTTCTCAAAGAAAGAATTTACAATCATGAAGGAAAATATAGTTACATCATCATAGTTTTGGTTTTCACAGTGAAGAAGGAAAAAAGAAAAGAGACTTTGATAAAAAGACTGCAATAGTCTTCTTATCTATTTACACAGTTATAACGAAAGACAAAATGATATTGAGAGGGTGGACTTTTTTCTTTCCAGTACAATTTAAATTGGGAGATAATAAAATATTTTAACTATATTTCAATTTAATTGGGCTCAGTGGTAACCTTATGTATTTTCTTTAATGCTTTAGCAATTATTCTCAGAAAGGGTTTTTAAGTTTCACCAGTCTTCCAAATGTAGCCATGATACAAAAAAGGTTAAGAATTCCAGATTTAAATGGAAGGGAGCTAGTATGAGAGAATGGATAGATAACTGCTTTTCAAAGCAAGAAGACGAGTTTAAGATCTGACTCTAATATTAGTTAGGAGACTCTAGATAAGTTACCTAATTTTTCATTTATCTAGATCACTCTTTATACCTAAAAGTTGAAGGAGTTCCCCACCCCAATAAAGTCATAGTTCTAGTTACTAATTTTTTATTAAATGCATCATCTTTAGATAATCTGATTAATAGGAGCATAGCATTTCACTAGGCTGGCCTATATGGTAGTCACTAAGACAAAGTTCCTGTAAATATTTCAAAATGAATTATACAGTTTTAGCATTCCATAATTGCATAGGTATGGTGGAATTAGTATGGGCCCTGGAGTCATAAAACCTGAGTCTGAGTTCTGATTTCAAACTTGCCACTTGTTTTACCAAAGTAAACTGAGTGTCAGTTTTATTGCAAACAAAATGGAAATAATGCTATCTATCTTACTTACTGGATAGGACCATTTTGAAGAGAGGATAAGAAAATACATGTGAAAACTTAATGAAATATAAATACTCATGCCAATAAAAATGTTTTAAAAATCATTTTATAGTGAAATGGATGACTTTTGAAGGGATTTGAGCAATGCCTACTTTAAATATCAGAAAACCAACAACAGCAACAACAAAAATTTAAAAAGTAGTATGATCATGATAGACCATTAAAGAACTTATAGCTCAAAGCATATCATTGCATTATATAGTTTTTTGGCAAAATCATTAGTCATTATTTCCTTAAAAATCACTAAGATACAGAAAAGAGGAAAGTAGAAAGAATATTAGATGAAGAGTTAGGGGGTCTGCTTTTAAATTTATGCTTTGTCATTGCTTACAGCTTCAATTCTCTCTTTCACTTTCTGCATTTAGAAAATGGGGTTGATAGTGAAGCAGGACCTGCATAACAGGGTTGAGGTCAAGATGAAATGAGGTAATATGATGAAAGGGCTTTGAAGTATAAAGGGCCCTAGAATCATGGTGTATAATACCTGCTGGAGAATAAGAGTAGTATATGAGAGGGAAGAAGTGTTGTATTCTGTGATCTGTTGATAACTCACCCATGAAATCCCATGAAACAATTTTGTCAATTTGTCAAAATCATTGAATGAATTATATACAGACTCCAGTCTAAGTGATTTCTCTGGCTAGCTTAAAATTTTAAATAAAACTATGTCTCCTTAAGACAAATGTGGCATAGTTTTACATAAAAATAATATTTCCAAAATCTCAATTATATCTGATTAATGGGAAGATTTGCATATAAAATGGGTTCATGATCTAGGCATAAAGAATGAGATTATAAATAAATTAGAGGAACACAGGATAGTTTACCTCTCTGACCTGTGGAAGAGGAAGGAATTTATGACCAAAGAAGAACTAGAGATCATTACTGATCATAAAATAGAAAATTTCGATTATATCAAACTGAAAAGTTTTTGTACAAACAAAACCAATGCAGACAAGATTAGAAGGGAAGCGATAAACTGGGAAAATATTTTTACAATCAAAGATTCTGATAAAGGACTCATTTCCAAAATATATAGAGAATTGACTCTAATTTATAAGAAATCAAGCCATTCTCTAATTGATAAATGGTCAAAGGATATGAACAGACAATTCTCAGATGAAGAAATTGAAACTATTTCTAGCCATATGAAAAGATGCTCCAAGTCATTATTAATCAGAGAAATGCAAATTAAGACAACTCTGAGATACCACTACACACCTGTCAGATTGGCTAGAATGACAGGGAAAGATAATGCGGAATGTTGGAGGGGATGTGGGAAACAGGGACACTAATACATTGTTGGTGGAATTGTGAATACATACAGCCATTCTAGAGAGCAATTTGGAACTATGCTCAAAAAGTTATTAAACTGTGCATACCCTTTGATGCAGTAGTGTTACTACTGGGCTTATATCCCAAAGAGATTATAAAGAAGGGACAAGGATCTGTATGTACACAAATGTTTATGGCAGCCCTGTTTGTAGTGGCCAGAAATTGGAAACTGAGTAGATGCCCATCATTTGGAGAATGGCTGACTAAATTGTGGTATATGAATATTATGGAATATTATTGTTCAGTAAGAAATGACCAACAGGATTATTTCAAAAAGGCCTGGAGAGACTTTCATGAACTGATGCTAAGTGAAACAAGCAGGGCCATTATATACTTCAACAACAATACTATATGATAATCAATTCTTTTTTTTTAATTTTAATTTTATTTTATTTAATAATAACTTTGTATTGACAGAATCCATGCCAGGGTAATTTTTTACAACATTATCCCTTGCACTCGCTTATGTTTCGATTTTTCCCCTCCCTCCCTCCACCACCCCCAAGATGGCAAGCAGTCCTATATATGTTAAATATGTTGCAGTATATCCTAGATACAATACATATTTGCAGAACCGAACAGTTCTCCTGTTGCACAGGGAGAATTGGATTCAGAAGGTAAAAATAACTCGGGAAGAAAATCAAAATGCAAATAGTTCACATTCATTTCCCAGTGTTCCTTCTTTGGGTGTAGCTGTTTCTGTCCATCATTTATCCATTGAAACTCAGTTAGGTCTCTTTGTCATAGAAATCAACTTCCATCAGAATACATCCTCATACAATATCGTTGTCGAAGTGTATAATGATCTCCTGGTTCTGCTCATCTCACTTAGCATCAGTCCATGTAGGTCTCTCCAAGCCTCTCTGTATTTATCCTGCTGGTCATTTCTTACAGAGCAATAATATTCCATAACATTCATATACCACAATTTACCCAGCCATTCTCCGATTGATGGGCATCCATTCATTTTGCAGTTTCTAGCCACTACAAACAGGGCTGCTACAAACATTTTGGCACATACAGGTCCCTTTCCCTTTTTTAGTATCTCTTTGGGGTATAAGCCCAATAGAAACACTGCTGGATCAAAGGTATGCACATTTTGATAACTTTTTGGGCATAATTCCAGATTGCTCTCCAGAATGGTTGGATTCGTTCACAACTCCACCAACAATGCATCAGTGTCCCCGTTTTCCCGCATCCCCTCCAACATTCATCATTATTTTTTCCTGTCATCTTAGCCAATCTGACAGGTGTGTAATGGTATCTCAGAGTTGTCTTAATTTGCATTTCACTGATCAATAGTGATTTGGAACACTTTTTCATGTGAGTTGTAATAGTTTCAATTTCATCATCTGAAAATTGTCTGTTCATATCCTTTGACCATTTATCAATTGGAGAATGGCTTGATTTTTTATAAATTTGAGTCAGTTCTCTATATATTTTGGAAATGAGGCCTTTATCAGAACCTTTAATTGTAAAGATGTTTTCCCAGTTTGTTGCTTCCCTACTAATCTTGTTTGCATTTGTTCTGTTTGTACAAAGGCTTTTTAATTTGATATAATATGATAATCATTTCTGATGGACCTGGTCATCTTTAGCAATGAGATGAACCAAATCAGTTCCAATGGAGCAGTAATGAACTGAACCAGCTACATCCAGCGAAAGAATTCTGGGAGATGACTAAGAACCATTACATTGAGTTCCCAATCCCTATATTTTTGCCTGTCTGCATTTTGGATTTCCTTTACAGGCGGATTGTACAATATTTCAAAGTCTTATTCTTTTTGTACAGCAAAATAACGATTTGGTCATGTATACTTATTGTGTATTTAATTTATACTTTAATATATTTAACATCTACTGGTCATCCTGCCACAAAAGGATTGGCATTGTCAATGCTGTAAAATTACCCATACATATAATTTGTAAATAAAAAGCTATGAAAAAAATTAAAAATTAAAAAAAGATTTGCATATAGATAGAATATATAATATTTGAGATAGAGGGAAGAATGAACCATAGTCAGAACTAGGAAGAGCCAGAAGAAATCTTAGAAGTAGCAACTTATGACAAATCCATTAAAGGTCAGATGCTTTGTTGCTTTTCTCTATGAAAGACCAAATCCTGAGAGTTTTATTTCATATGAATATATGAGATAGCCATTGTTAGCCTTGTTAAACCTGGTTGCTTGGTGACAGCTGAGTGATTAGAAGATAGCTCCTCACTCTGTCTCCTTCAATAATTATTGTGATTGCTATTGCAGTAGCAGTCCTCAGTGGGATTCTGAAAATGGTAATAGTGTGCAGCATTTCACAAACTTAGGACTATAAAAAGTCAATATATATCTCTGTAAAAAAGATTTATGATATCCCTTTCTGGTCATTCCAATTGACTCATTTAAAGAACAGGAAAATTATTCTCTCTTAGGTGGCAGAATGTTTTCCTTCTTATGGCTTATTAGGAAAGAAAATCATAGGTCACTTATCAGCAACTGAGAAGAAACCTATCTCTCCCACCTTATGAGAAAAGGCTATTAAAGAATGAAGCCCCTCAGGTCTTGATCGTACATTATAAAAACCCAAACATGAGAAATGTTGAGGCTTTAGTTTACATGTGATCATATGAGTGAGTAATGGGTTGCATGAAAATAGATAACATTTTTATTTATTGATGGGGAAGCATAAAATAGACTTGCCCAAATGAGTACTCAGAAGAGAAGATAACAAGTGTCTGTGTGATGGCAGAAGATTAATCATATGCACTTTGTCACTAAAACAAAAGAATACACAGCACACATCGGAGCAGAACACCTGTGTGAAATTGCTACCAATATGTTAACAGCAAACAGCTTTTATAAGCTTGATCTATAGATAGTACAACATAAAACCAGATAATTTACACCTGAATTTATTTGCCAATTGTCTTTGAGGAAAGAAGGAAATATCTTTTGCTGGTGACAATATTGGGATGGAGTTGAGAATATTAGATTAAATGACATCTAGTTGACAGCTGAGATTCCAGTGAAAGGCTTTTGCCTATCTCCTCAGCATCCCACTCCTATATATTGGGTGTTGTGGTTTTATTATGGTAGTTAAAGATGATGGAAGGCTGGAACCAAGATGGTGAAGAGGACACACTCTTCTTTCTGAGCTCTTCTACCATCCTCACATTAATTACCAAATTCACCCTCTGAAATAGCACTGGACTTGCAGAACCCACAAATATTGGGAGTGTATAAATACCAGCAGAAGATAATTTCAAAGATTGCCAGAAAAGGTCTGTTTTATTGGGGGGAGGGGAGGAGTAAGTGACCAGAACAGGCAGGGAGGTCACAGAGAACACAGAGACCAGGGCATGCTGAGCAGACCCAGGGCTGGGTGTGGTCTCCCGACGAGTAGTACAGACTCCCAGCTGCAGAAAATCTACAGGCAGGACTCTATCACAGTGATGGCTACTGTGCCCTGGTTGCAAGCCAGTGGATCAGCAGAGACATCCAACACAAACGCAAAAGGTGAAGAGTGTATCCCAAAGCTCCAGAGACTCCCAGGACCTGGCCACACCCATCTAGCACTGGGAGTGAGTCAGCAGGATCCTAGTGTAGCCACTGCTGCTTCCTGGTCCATAAAGGAGGCCTGGGAAGCCTTCCTTGCCCTGAAAGCAGATCCCAAATTAAAAAACAAAAACAAAAACAATAAAAAGGCAAAGCAAGCTCTAACTATGGATAGCTTCCATAGTAAAAGAAAATAGATTTCAAACCCTGAGATTAAAAGCAGATGATGTCCAGATGAAGCCCCAAAGGAAGATATGATCTGGTCCCCACCACACAAGGCTCTTCTAGAAGAAATTTTTAAAAGTTTTAAAAGAGAGCTATAGGAAGAATGGGAAAAGGAAAGGAAAACATTGCAAAAGGGTTTGGAAAAGGCATATAACTCTTTAAAAGATAGAGTGAAAAAAGAAAACTGAAAAACAGAATATGAGAAATGGAAACAGTAAAGACCTTCCAGGAAAACAGAATTTGTAAATTGGAAAAAGAAAATAACTCCTTAAAAAAATTTGTGAAATGGAAAAAAAAATTCCATAGAACAAAACAACTCATTTAAAAACTTAATTGGACAAATACAAAAAGAAGTTTAAAAAAAAGGAAATGAAGAAAATAATTCATTGAAAATTAGAACCAAGCAAACAGAAATGAATGACTTGATGAGACATCAAGAATCAGTCAAGCAAAACCAAAAAAAAAAAAAAAAACCTAGAAAAAAATGTTAAATACCAGCTTGGGGAAAAACAGACTTGGAAAAGTGGGAGGGGGAAAGGGAAAAGGGAAAGGATAGGATAAAGAAAAGGGAATACAGAAGTAGTGGGCCAAAGATATAAGAAAGGAAGAGGGTTTCTAAGGGTGATAAAGAGGGAAGGCTGCTTGAAGCAAGTGGTGCCCATAAGTTAAGTTAAAACACATCTAAAGCAGGGTGACACAGAGTAAAGTAAAGGGCTGGAGCAGCATTTGTATGCTTCAAGTGAAGTAAAAAAATCAGGTGTAGCCATCCTGATCTCAGATCAAGCAAAAGCAAAAACTAATCTAATTAAAAGAAATAAGGAAGGAAATTATATCTTGCTAAAGGATACTATAAATAATGAACCAATATCAATACAAAACATATATGCACCAAGTGGTATAACATCTAAATTCTTAAAGGAGAAACCATTACTATTCAACTTTCTCCTTGCACTCTCAGAACTAGATAAATCAAACCACAAAATAAATAAGAAAGAAGTTAAAGAGGCAAATAAAATACTAGAAAAGTTAGGTATGATACATCTTTGGAGAAAATTGAATGGAGACAGGAGTACACTTTTTTCTTGGCAGTTAGTTCATGGAACCTATACAAAAATTGACCATATATTAGGTCATAAAGACCTCAAAGGCAAGTGCAGAAAGGCAGAAATTGGTAATGATGTTTTTTTTTGAGATCATGGTGCAACCCCCCCACCCCAAAAACAAACAAACAAACAAACAAAAAACCTACATTCAATTAAAAAAAAAGCCAGGGGAAAATAGATCAAAAGGTAATTGGAAACCAAATAATTTTATCCTAAAAATGAATGGGTGAAACAGTAAATCATAGACACAATTAATAATTTCATCCAAGAGAATGACAATAATGAGACAACATACCAAAATTTGTGGGATACAGCCAAAGCAGTAATAAGGGGAAATTTTATATGTCTAGAGGCTTACTTGTATAAAACAGAGAAAGAGAAGGTCAATGAATTAGGCTTTCAGCTAAAAGGACTAGAAAAATAGCAAATTAAAAAACCCCAATCAAATACTAAACTTAAAATTCTAAAGATAAAAGGAGAGATTAATAAAATTGAAAGTAAAAAAAAAAAAAACTATTGAATTAATAAATAAAACTAAGAGTTAGTTTTATGAAAAAACCAACAAAATAGATAAACCTTTGGTAAATTTGATTAGAAAAAGGAAAGAGGAAAATCAAATTGTTAGTCTTAAAATGAAAAAAGAGAACATTTTACTAATGAAGAGGAAATTAGAGCAATAATCAGGAGTTACTTTGTTCAACTTCATGCCAATGAATTTGAAAACTTAAGTGAAATGGAGGAATACCTACAAAAATATGGGTTACCCAGATTAATAGAGGAGGAAATAAATAGCTTAAATGTCCCATTTTAGGAAAACAAATAGAATCAAGTCCCTAAGAAAAAATCCTTGGTATTAGATGGATTTACATGTGAATTCTACCAAATATTTAAAGAGAAATTTACACCAATACTATATAAACTATTTGAAAAAATAAGTAATAAAGGACTCTAACCAAATTCCTTTTGTGACACAGATTGTACTAATACCTAAACCAAGTAAGATGAAAAAAGAGACAGAAAATTATAGGGAATGAATGAGTCCTATCAAATTCCTTTTATGACACAGACATGGTACTGATACCTAAACCAGGTAATTTGAAAACAGAGAAAGAAAATTATAGACCAATCTCCCTAATGAATATTGATGCTAATATATATTATATATAATTATATATATATATATATATATATATATATATAAAATCTTATTTAAGATATTAGCAAAAAGACTACAGAAAATCATCCCCAAGATAATACACCATGATCAAGTACGATTATACCAGGAATGCAGGGCTGGTTCAATATTAGGAAAACTATCAGTATAATTGGCCATATTAATAACTAAATTAACAAAAACCATATGATTATCTCAATAGATGCAGAAAAATCATTTGATAAAATCCAACACCCATTCCTATTAAAAACACTTGAGAATATAGGAATAAATGGACTTTTCCTTAAAATAATCAGTAGCATCTATTTAAAACCATCAGTAAGCATCATATGTAATGGAGATAAACTGAAACCATTCCCAATAAAATCAGGAGTGAAATAAGGTTGACCACTATTACCATTACTATTCAATATTGTATTAAAAATGCTAGCTTTGCCAACAAGAGAAGAAACAGAGATTAAAGGAATTAGAGTAGGTAATGAGGAAACCAAATTATCACTCTATGCAGATGATATGATGATATACTTAGAGAACCCCAGAGATTCTTCTAAAAAGTTATTTGAAATAATCTACAACTTCAGCAAAGTTGCAGGACACAAAATAAATCCACATAAATCCTCACATTTTTATACATCACTAACAAAATCCAATAGCAAGAGATACAAAGAAAAATTCCATTTAAAATAACTGTTGATAGTATATGATATTTGGGAATTTATTTGCTAAGAGAAAGTCAGGAACTATAGCAGAAAAACTACAAAACACTTTCCTAAACCAAATAAAACTAAATAAAAACTAATAAAATAAAATCTAAACAATCAGAAAAATATTAAGTGTTCTTGGATAGGTTGAGTGAATATAATATAGATGACAATACTCCTAACTAATCTATTTATTTAGTGCTATACCAATCAAGCTCCCAAGAAACTGTTACTTACTTAGAAATATAGCAACAAAATTCATCTGGAAGAACAAAAGGTAAAAAATTTCAAGGGAACTAATGATAAAAAATCAAATGAAGGTGGCCTAGCTGTACCAGATTTAAAACTATATTATAAATCAGCAATCATCAAAACCATTTGGTACTGGCTAAGAAACAGACTAATTGATCAGTGGAATAGGTTAGGTTCACAGGACAGAATAGTCAATAACTATAGCAATCTAGTGTTTGACAAACCCCAAAACCCCAGCTTTTGGGATAAGAATTCACTATTTGATAAAAACTGCTGGGAAAACTGGAAACTAGTGTGGCAGAAGCTAGGCACTGATCCACACTTAATACTGTATACCAAGATAAGGTCAAAATAAGTCCATGATCTTAGCATAAAGAGTGAGATTATAAATAAATTAGAAGAACATAGGATAGGTTATTTCTCAGACCTGTGGAGGAGGAAGGAATTTGTGACCAAAGAAGAACTAGAGATCATTATTGATCACAAAATATATAGTTTTGATTATATCAAGTTAAAAAGTTTTTGTACAAACAAAACTAATGCAAATGAGATTAGAAGGCAATCAATCAACTGGGAAAATTTTATATTCAAAGGTTCTGATAAAGGTTTCATATCCAAATTATATAGAGAACTGATTCAAATTTATAAAAAATCAAGCCATTCTCCAATTGATAAATGGTCAAAAGATATGAACAGAACATTTTCAGATGAAGAAATGGAAACTATTTCTAGTTATGTGAAAAGATGTTCCAAATCACTATTGATCAGAGAAATGCAAATTAAGACAACTCTGAGATACCACTACACACCTCTCAGGTTGGCTAAGATGACAGGAAAAGATAATGTGAATGTTGGAGGGTATGTTGGAAAACTGGGACACTGATACATTGTTGGTGGAATTGGAAACAAATTCAAACATTCTGGAGAGCAATTCGCAACTGTGCTCAACAAGTTATCATACTGTACATACTCTTTGATCCAGCAGTGTTTCTTCTGGGCTTATATCCCAAAGAGTTCTTAAAGAAGAGAAAGGGACCCACATGTGCAAAAATGTTTGTGGCAGCCCTCTTTGTAGTGTCTAGAAACTAGAAACTGTTTGAATTCCCATCAGTTGGAGAATGGCTGAATAAATTGTGGTATATGAATGTTATGGAATATTTTATTCTGTAAGAAATGACCCACAGGATAATTTCAGAAGAGCCTGGAGAGAATTACATGAATTGTTGCTAAGTGAAGTTGCTAAGTGACATAAGCAGAACCAGGAGATACATGGCAACAACAAAATTATATAATGATCAATTCTGATGGATATGTCTCTCTTCAACAATGAAATGATTCAAATTAGTTTCAATTGTTTAGTAATGAAGAGACTCAGCTACACCCAGAGAGAGAATTATGAGAAATGAGTGTGGACCACAACATCAGATTTCCACTATATTTCCGCTATTATTGTTTGCTTGCATTTTTATTTTCCTTCTCGGGTTTTTTTCTTTCTTTCTCTATCTGATTTTTCTTTTGCAGCAAGATGACTGTGTAAATACACACACACACACACACACACACACACATACATACATACACATACATATATTGGATTTAACATATACTTTAACATATTTAACATGTATTGGACTACCTGCCATCTGTGGAGTAGTTTGGGGGAAGGAAGAAAAAAGTTGGATCAGAAGGTTTTGCAAGGGTCAATGTTTAAAAATTAGCCATGTATATGTTTTATAAATAAAAAGCTATAATTAAAAAAAAAGATGACAGATAGGCTCCTTAGGATTTGGCTTCAAGAAATTATAAATAGGGAATATTATGATGTTACTTATGTATTAATTGACCAATCCACAAGTTAAGCACTTAATTTGTACCAGATATTGGGTACATGAGAAAGGACAGAAACAAAATAGTACTCGCTTCCTAGAAGCTTACATTATTCACATGTATATGAGTGCACACACATGTATGTAAATAAGTAGAGTCTATTCCTGAACTCCTTCTTGTGTTGTTCTGGCCCTTGTTTGTCTTTCTGCTAAAATCTTTGACTATATGTACATCTTTTAATATCTCCAAAATTCTTCCAACAGGACATTGTTATTATTCCAATGCAGGAAATTAATTAAAGTTAGAAGGAGAGATATGCCTAAAATCATAGTGATATAAAAACAAAAAGCATTAACAAAACTTAAAAAATTAATACATTAAGAATAAAATATAGTGATTTTTAAAATGAGTTTAAAGTCTTAGACAAAAATAAGTATAGACTTTTGTTAAAAAAATAAAAATGAACTTTTTTTTTCAAATATCTTGTTAAAAAACAAAACAAAAGAAAATAAAGAGAGAATGACTGGCTCTTTTTGCCTAAGATGGTTGAGTTGAATAAATTTCTCTAGCTGTCCATGTTAATGAACTTTACTGAAAGTCCTAAATTCAGATAAAAAATATGAGAGGATTATCTATTGTTGTTGAACCAATTGTTCTGGGTTTGGCTTGACTCAGGCAATTTCCCTGATAGTTTTTGATCAATATTGAAACAAAATGAGGCATTTATAGTTTTATTCAATAATTAACAAAAGGAAATTTAACTAGTCATAGCAGGAAAAGGATATTCAACAAGCATATGTAGTGAAGATACTTTGAACTGCTTCAGTTGAGACTCTTTTTAAAATGCTCAACATTTTCTCCCAGTTTTAGCATTAGAGAGGGTTCCTGGATTTCCTTAAGGATGTTTGTTGTTTTAGTGACCAGGAAGGGATCTCAACTGCCTTATGTTTATTCCTTTGAATCAATCAAATTTGGAGGATTGTTTCAATATCTTTAGAGAAAATCTAGCTTTATTTCCATGTGGAAAGAGATTTTGATATTGTACTCACCATAAGTACTTATTTAAGATATAATAATAATAATAATCTAATTATATAGCACTCAGAGATTTGCAAAATGCTTTATATATATTAATCAATAATTATTATTAAGTACCTACTATGTACTATGGACAGTTAAGAGGAATAGTGTATATAGTGCTGAAACTAGAATCAGGAAGATTCATCTTCCTAAATTCAAATTTGGCCTCAAACTCTTCCTAGCTATATTGATCCTGAGCAAGTGCCAACCCTGTTTGCCTCACTTCCTCATCTGTAAAGTGATCTGGAGAAGGAAATAGCAAACCATACTAGTAACTTTGCCAATAAAACTTTAAATGGGATCATGAATAATCAAACCTAACTAAAAAATGACTGAAAAACAATAATATGTACTAGGAACTTAGCTTAGTACTATAAATATAAAGACAAAAGCTAAAATATCTAGTCTCGAGGGTTTTACACGCATATATGTGCACCTACATATACACACATACATGTATAACACACATAAATCAAATACTACTAAAGGGAAGACACTAGCATTGAGACCTCCAAAGAATGTGGTACTTAAATTGATTCTTGAAGGAAACTAGAGATCCCAGAGGCAGAGGGGAGGAAAGAGACTATAGTCAAACCATGGGAAACAGCCAGGGAAAAGACAGTGGGACAAAATTGGAATGACATGAGTAGGGAACAGCATGTATTCTGTCATATGTCAGTTGTGTCCAACTTTTCATGACTGTATTTGGGGTTTTTCCTATAAAGATAATAAAGTGGTTTCCCATTTCCTTCCTCAACTAATTTTATGGATGAAGAAGCTGATACAAACAGGATTAAGTGCCTTGCCTAGAATTACACAGCTAGAATATGTCTGAGAATCTTTCTGATTCCAGACCCAACACTCTATCCAATGTACCTCTTAGCTCTAGGACTAGCCTACTGCAAACATGTAAAGCATAATGTGTCCATGGACTGAAAAAGTAAGAAAGGACCAGATTGTGAATGACTTTAAATGCCAAAGATAGTTTGTGTTTGATTGTAAGCTATTGAAGTTCATTGTGAACAAGGGCATCTATGGTCAAGCCTAGGCTCTAGGAAAATCATTTTGGTGGCTTTGTCAGTTAGTCAATACATATTTATTACACTCCTACTGTGTCCCAGGAACTGTGTTAAGCACTTTGTGGTGAATGAATTTGCATCTAGGAAACATAAAGACAGGGATCCCAGAAATATTTCAGATAAGAGTGAAGAGCGCTGAATCTGGGTGGTAGTTGGATGGTCAGACAGAAGGGAATGTATATAAAAGATAATGTGGGAATGGAAATGGATATTTGGCAACTGATTACTATGTGGTACAGTATTCAGAGAAACTGAGGACGGAGTCATAAATACCTAGTTACAAATTTTGCTTTGCCATTGCTTTGAAGCTTTGGGCTCGCCTCAGTTTCCTGTTCTGTAAAATAAGAGAATTGGATATAAAATAAGGGAGTCTTTTACAACTCTAAATTATGTTCCTGTTTTTGTATATGTGAGATAAATTGGAGTGAGTATGATTTCAGAGTTGTAAAACTGCTTGCCTGTCTAGAAGAATGACAGTGACCTTAACAGAAAATTCCAAAGTTTGGATGAGGAGTGGGTTTTTTTTGTGGGAAAGTTCTGTTTTGGACATCGTCAGTTTGAAATGTCTATGAAATACCCAGCTTAAAATATTTATTATGTAGCTGGAGGTACGTAACTGTTGTTCAGTAAACATTGGGCAAGTTCTATTGCTGAGGGACAAAATGCATAAAGAATTAAGATGAGATCCCAGAACAGAGCTTTGGAAACCTTCACTTAAACATTGATAATAATCTGGGAAAGGAAACTAGGAAAGAAAAATCATACAGTACAAGGAGCAAAAAGGATCAGTACCAAACACTCCAAAAGGAGAGCATATTCAGGATTAGTCAACAGTGTCAAATACAGCAGAAAGATCAAGAAGGATGAAAATGAAGAAAACGACCATTTGTTTTGGTAGATAAGAGAAAGTTAAGAGATATATTTGGCAATTAAGTAACTTTGGTTAGATCAATTCCATGTAAGGGAGGAAGTGTCAAGAACCACATTGCGTATGCATTAAAAAGAGAATAAAATTAGAAGTAGACACTGAAGAGATATGGCTTTCTCAAGAAATTTAGATGAATAAGGAAGGAGAGAGACATAGAAAAATAGTAAAAGGGGTGGTAGAGTTTGGTCCTCTCAAGAACTCTTTGAAATAGGTTCATTATTATTTTTATTTATGACTAAACATTTTCATTCACATATAAAATTATTTGACCTTTCTATAGATGTAATTAAATATTCCAAAAAATGTATTTATATCTTTGTATACTCAGATATCTTAATCTGACATTTAAGTTTCTCTGCAATATAATGGTAAACTACCTTTCCCAATTTATTTCACATCTTCCCCTCCACTGGCTCTGCACAACATTAATATTTTATTATTCTTTTCCTTTTTCAAATCATTTGGTGTTCTTCTTCCCTTAGTTTGCTAACATTAGTGCTAAGGATTTTCAATCTCTTTTTGTGGGAACACAATATATCCTTTAAGGTCCAATACATGTCACCTTTATGTAGCCTTCTCTGATTTTCCCAAACAGTAATGATCCTTTCTCCCTCAGGCCTTCCACAACCCTGACTTTGTCATGTATTATTTCTTATTATAGTTCTTTGGATAAATCTCTGAGCTTCCTAATGTATTATAAACTTCACAAGGGCAGTGACTTGTATCTTATGATCTTTGAGTCTTCAAATAGTATCTAGCATAGTGATTGGCACGTAGTAGACACAATACATGTTAGTTGAAGTCTTATGTGAAGATACTATCTGAACAGAATTTCCTTTATTTTATTTTTAGAAAAGACAAAAAATTGTTCCTATATACTCATCCTCTCACTCTAGGTCCCCTTGTGATATATCAGCAAGGCTGTGGTTAGGTGTGTAGCCAGTGGTCATGTAGCATAGAAAAGCTAAGTGGTTCACATGGGGATCAATCCCATGACCTTAGTGCTCTTACAGGAGAGCCTTGACTAGTTGAACTAGCCATATAATTCAAGTATGAGCAAATTTGAGAATGAAAAATTCAGTATAATTATGCCTCATGAATGATGTGGATCTGGGTGAGTATAAAGCATATCTACCTTAGACACACTGCACCTTGCTTTTTACATGTAAAACTTTTTTTTTTTTTTTTTACAACAGAGGTGGGCTGTGGAAAAAAAATTCTTTTAAATGATGTGTGAAAAACTAAAAAAAAAATTGCTATCATGAAATATATGTCTCAGAAATACTTAAAACCTTAAATACCTCATCCATGGGCACATATCTAGTAATTACAGAGGCAGCATTGGAACTGGACTTTTGCAGATTCCAAGTCCAGGATTCCATTTATTACACCACACTGCATCCCACCATAAAAAACATCTGAATTTAAAAAGAAAATAAAGCATCACAATAGTCTATTATTATAAAAAATGAATACAACATAGAGCTTTGAACAGATTTAATTCATGATCTTCCTGAGTAAATGCTACTGATCATACACACCATTGCAGGATTTCAGAGAACAATCTTTATAGCACCCAAAATAACTTTTGAATGAAATTTCCTACTCAATCCTCTGCAAGTATTCTTTTTCTTGTTGAAGAATATCATCTTTAGCAGAATTTTTTTTAAGTGTGATTATCAACTTAGATATTGAGGACTTATTTGGATTGGTAAAATGGGCAGCTGATTATTTCAATATCAATGTTTTAGCAGCATTTAATTGCAATACTAATCACAAAAATATTTTATGAGTACAAAAGTATTTATAAATATAATGCATTTATGAAAAATGTCAGAATTAATTTCAACTTACTATTGACATTAATATAAGCATGAAAGTAACTCTCTACTATCACCTATTGCTCTCCTGTATCATTTTCCATTCTCAAGGGAACTGTCAGATTACAATGCATAATGACAATGTCGATATGTCTATGAATAACAAAACCAACTCATTATGATATTTACACACCTAGCATTATCTATGTTGAATCACTCAATATTGTAAACTACAGATTTTCTTCCTCTTGATATACATTTTCAGGGATTTATGTCTTCATTAATACAGATTTATGATTACTATTAAACTTATGTGATAAGACTCTTTTATAATGCAAACAAGGTTTATAGCACATGATCAAAAACAGTGACTCTCAACATATCAATTTTATCTTTAAACATGTCTTATAAAAACCAAGCAGATTAGAACTCATCCCTACTAATTAAAATTGTTCTGCATACCTGCACTGCAAATGATCATAATATGAGATGTCTGTGGAGTTATTAATTACCCATTATGTGATTTATCTGTATAATATCTCACTATGAGATTACATTGCAGAATGTTACAGTGGATGGCACAAAATAATAAAGTCAAGGAAATTTATTGCCTGAGTAAAATTTATCTTTTCATTTCTGGATTTCCACTGCTAATTGTGGACTCTGAAGAAGGCACCAAGGTAATTCAGCACAGTATTATGATGTTAAATGCCACAGTGTGCCCATTTATTCTTGTCTTAAGCAGTTGCCATGGTGTTAGTCTCTTGAAATCAATGCAGAAAGTTCTTCCAGTAGTATTAGGCCAATGAATAAGTAGAATAAGTAGTCATTTATATGGAGTAGGATGAGAGCGTATACATCTAATTCTACCTTTTCCCCATGACATGAAACCCACCCAGCTATTTTGTTGTAGTGAACCTCAGAAATAGTTATACCACATATATCATACCATGTGACATGTTAGGGAAACATTTCTAAACCAGTGTTAGTTGTCTATCAACATTAGGACAATCAGTGATTGTTTTAATTGCTTGTTATAATGTTCCAGCTGTCCTGATGCTGCTGTATTGATGGATACCTCAGTCAACCAGTGACAAGAGACTCAAACATTGGAAAATGTGATGTGAACTTCTGTTTAGTCTCTGCTGATGCTTCAAAAGGAGAAGATCCCACATGTCATTTAGTGGAAATAAAGTATCTCTTTTGTTCTAAAAATATTAGAGAAGCAACATATAATATAGAATTCCCAGAGAATACTTTTTTCAATCCTCCATAATACCTAATTCGCCTATTAAAGCTGCTTCCTTCTCTTTTCCCTTTATCTTCTTTTCCCCGAAGTCTCCAAGAGTACTCTATTAAAATGTAAATATTCAAGGAAGATTTGACCTTCAATCTTTATCAGGAAATATCTTAATTCTTTTATCAGTTATCCTACATTCCATGAAAGCAAGGGTACATCCTTTTAATAATATTGTTATACCAATGATGCTATATTTTAGGGAAACATGGGATATAATAGTATCTGAATAATTAAAAATGATAATCATACTGAAGGTAATGGGACTCCATATGATGAATGCAAGAAACATAATCAATGAGGCATTGAGAAAATCAGAATTGTAGAAAAAGATGTGATCAAGAAATTCTATGATATGAAAAAAATTGTACTGCTCTCAGGACAGTGAGAGATAATGGGTAGACAACTATAGTGTTCTAATGGTACCCTTCAATACAAGAAGAAAGGTGTCTATCATACTTGGTGGACCTCTTACTTCATGACATGAATGTCCAAAAACAAAATGGAAAGAATTGAATGGGTGATGATCTCTGCAATTAGAAGGAACTTCCAAGTCAATGAGATTGTAAGTCCATTTGATGTTTGAATATATAAAAAGAATGAAGCAATAATATATAAATGAGATGACAAACCCTAAGAGAAAAAAGGAAACGGTCTAAATACAATACTTCCTTATTTTCTAGGTTTCCCCTGCCCAGAGAGTTCTCCTTCTTTTGATTTACATGTTGATCTATCAAATTATCTATTTATTTTAAAATTTTGTTGTGAAGAGTCTTTTCTTTTCCAGATATACAAATTATATTACTACCTCAATCCTGTACGATGTAAGATCTTGGAATAAAGAGAATATTTCTATTTTGTTTCTAATCTTTGCTTAGAATAGTGCCTTGTACATTAAAAAGTAATGGATAAATATTTGTTGATTTGGATTTAATTGAAGTGAATGAGGTGAATGCCAATGATGATGGATTTCTGACTTGTTTCTAAAATAAGGAAAGCACTATTACTTGCTAAAGAAAAAAAAAGGTAAAGATTATTTAATGGTGTAGTCTAATTTTGTCCTCTTATTCCAACTTAATATATTCTTCAAGCAAAGATAATATTCCAACTCTATAATGAAGAGAAAACTATTAGTCTAAGCATTTCATTCCACCTTTGGTTATTCTAATTAGGAACATTTTCCTTTTATCAATCTCTAAATTTCTATTTGTGACTTCTGACATTGTTCCTATTGATGTTCTCTTTCCTCAAGAAGACAAGTTTAATCCTTTCTATAGCTCTTTAAATACTTGAAGATAGATATCTAAGCCTTCTAATCTTAAGACTAAAGTTCCCTTATTTTACCGATTTATTCTTGTTTGGCCTGCTCTCATACTTTTTCACTTTCCTGTTTGACTTTTTCTATATCTAGCCTACACACTCAATGTTTTTCTAAAAATATGGCAACTATAATTGATCAGAAAATTTCAGATGCTATCAGATCAGAACAGAAGACAGTAGGAATATTATCATTATAGTTCTAGATACTAAGCCTCTCAATGCAGCCTGTCTACTATATTTTTTGACTAGTATATGTATTGTACTGCTAATTCATACTGAAGTTTCAGTCCATTAAAATTTAATTATTACTTACAATATATTTATATTTTATTCTTATTATTATATTTTTATCTAGCAATGAATTTATACTTGTAAAGTTGGCTTTTTGAGCCAAAATGTAAGACTACTTTCATCCCTGTTAAATTTCATCTTGCTGGATTTGACCTATTGTTCTATCCTATTAAGAAATACTTCAATTATTGCTCTTTCAGCCAGCACAAGTCATTGCTATTAGCTTTGTGGCATTTGTAAATTTAGTAAATATGTCATGTATACCTTTATATATGACCCACTTGGAACTCACTCTTCCCAATTTTTAATAGCACTGGCAGGTTAGATCACTAGAGGGTCAGCTAGTTGTAGCTGAGCCTACTACTTCTCTCAAGGTTTTCAGAAGGTAACCCTGGAAGTGGCTTTCCTCTAAATACTCAAAGGCTTTCTGTGGTGTGTCTCCACTTAACACCAGCAAATAGACTCATTTTTTATTTTTTATTTTTGGGGGAAAGTAATTTATTTTAATGGTCTAGCAAATACAATACTTACATAATATTTCCACCAAAGCAATAAATATACAGTCTGTGGGGAGGAGGAAAAGTGAGAATAAACTTAAAGTACCATGATTTTGAGACACAAGTATTGGAACAGACAAAGACAAGATAATAAAATTCTAGCTCTTCTGAGCCTCAATGTTCTTTCTCTGGAGGTTCTTCAAGAAATTCACTGTAGGTCAAGAAATTGGTAATCGACAAAAAATATCTTTGTTACTTTTCTCAGAACATGGCAACTTCTCTAATGAAGGTCACTTTGCTGAACTTTCTCCTTATAAAATACAGTGAATGGCTGAATGATTCAAAGGTCCACTTATTTTCTTATCTCTTTTAATTAGATCTATTGTTGCTTTTTATTTGATTTGAGATCAAGATTGCTATCCCTCATTTTTTTTTTTTACTTCAGCTGAAGCATAATAGATGCTACTCCAGTCTTTTAACTTTACTCTGTAAGTATGTATTAATATGTTTTTTGTCAATAACATATTGTAGGATTCTGGCTTTTAATATAATCTGCTGTTTACTTCTGTTTTATGGGAAAGTTCCCCCATTTACATTCACAGTTAACATTACTAACTCTATATTTCCTGCCATTTTATTTTCTCCAAGTTATAATTTTCTCTTTCCTTTCCTTCTTTCCCTCCTCTACATGTTTTGCTTCTGATCATCACTTCCCTCAATCTGCTCATCCTTTTTACAGCTTCTCCCTCTTTCTTATCCCTTTCCCTTTCTACTTTTGTTCTCTCTTTTACTAGTTTTTCCCTTTCTTTTCCCATTCCTTCTGCTTCCCTATAGGGTGAGAAAAGTTTCTATATCAAACTAAATATGTCTGATGCTCTCTCTTTAAGCCAAATTCAAGGAGATTAAGATTACACCATGCTCCTTTGATCTTTTAAAGTGGAAATTGCTAGGTCCTGGGTCATCATGATTGAGGTCCTTGATATTTAAAATGTTTCTTTATGGCTGTTTGCAGTATTTTTTCCTTAATCTGATAATTCTGGAATTTAGATATAATATTCCTTGAAGTTTTCATTTTGGGTTGTTGAATGTGATTGGTGGATTTTTTCAGTGGCTATTTCATCCTCTGGTTCAAGACAATTAGAACAGTGTTCCTTGATGAATTTCTTGAAATATGTTATCTACTCTCTATTTTCCACTGTTCAACTTTTCAGGGAGTAAAATAATTCTTAGATTTTCTCTCCTGGATATTTATCTTCCAGGACAATTGTTTTTCTGATGAGTATTTTATATTTTCTTCTTTTTTTTTTTTAATTTTTTTTTGTTTTGTTTGACAGATGCTTGGTGTCTCATTGAGCCACTAACTTCCATTTGTTCAGTTTTTTTTAGTGAATTAATTCTTCACTTAGGCTTTTTTTAACCTCCTTTTGAATTTTGCTAATTCAATTTTTAAAGGAGTTGTTTTATTCAGTGGATTTTTTTCTCTATTTCACCAATTCTGTTTTTCAAGGAGTTTATTTTTTTTTTCCATTTTGCAAAAATCTATTCTTTAAGGAGTGATTTTCTTCAGACAAGTTCTATGTTTCCTTTTTCAAAGCTCTAATTTCCTTTCTCCATTTTTCTTGATCCTTTTTAAAGATCACTTTTGAATTCTTCCAAGAGAGTCTTTTGAGTGAAGAGTAATTCATATCACCCTTTGAGGCTTCATCTGGTCACATTTTGCCTTTAGTGTCCCTAAGGTTTGAGATCTATTCTTCCTTATCTCCATAAAAGCTATCTATAGTCAGAGCTCTTTTTGCTTTTTTGGTTCATTTGTAAAGGTTGAGGTCTGCTTTTAGGGCAAAGGGGATATTGTCCCAATTGTCGTCTCCAGATGACAGCAGCTTCATGCAGCCCTGGGGCCAGTGCTGGTGGCTTCCTTTCCATGATGGAGCATAGGCATGGCCAAATCCCATTTTTTATAGTGTGGTTTATGGGTCTCACTATTTGTCTTTTGTAGTTGAATTTTGGTTAATGGCCTCTCACTGGATTCCCTTGATGCAGGGGGACCACACCATCCTGGGCCTCCCTGCACTGTGTCTATGCAAGGCTGCATCCTCCTGTTAGGGGAGACCTTTCCTGAGGTTTTTCCAAAATATCTTCTGCTGGAAATTTGTTCCACTCCAAATATTTCTTGCATTCCAAAACTTGTTCAGAGACTCTGTATGGAGGTCAGGAAGAGCTCAGATAAAGACCGGTCTATTTTCTGACATCTTGGCTTTACTCTCTCCCAACAATCAATTTTTTGATGGGCAGTTGTTTTCTTTTACCAATTTCAAATTCAGCTGAGTCATAATATGCTCCCTTTAATTTAAATGTTGCAGTATCCTTTTAAAATTGGATTTTTTTTTAAAGTAGGGTAATAACATTTAGCTAGTCTTGCTAGAATAGTATTGGGAGAAGCCTCTCTTCTCTAACATTCATTGCTTCAGTTCTGAGATATGTCACCATTATTGAGAAGTTGGGAAAAGTGTATTCTGTCTTTTTTGATAATCATTTCAGTTTTTTCTTTCTTTCTTTCTTTTTTTTTTTTTTTTTCTGAGGCAATTGAAGTTACTTGACTTGCCCAGGATCATACAGCTAGGAAGTGTTAAGTGCCTGAGGCCAAATTTGAAATCAGATCCTCCTGACTTCAAGTCTGGTGCTCTATCCATTGTGCCATCTAGCTATCCCCAATCATTCCACTTTCAAATGCTAGTTCTCAATTTTCTCATCATGGTGGATTTTTATCAATTCCAATGCACTCAGTTATACTTTCCAGACTCCTTTGGGGGATGATACAGTAGTTGGAATAGTTGGAGACAGACATGGTAATTTATTCATCTTCTGCTCTAGAAATAGGTTCTTGTTTTGCTGGGCCATACATATACAAAATTCTTGTCAAGTGGGACTAAGTTTGGGCTCTAGGGCTTCATATGTATACCCTCCTGTTATGAATAATAAATCTTTGCTTCTAAACTCTCTGGTATTCAATGTATCATTTCAATATGAACTGGTGAACTCAAAGTCTCTGTCTTTTTTTTTTTTTTTAAATTTTATGTCCCTCTGTTTGTGGCACTCAAATAATATAAGTTATTGTTAAGAATGTTAAAGAGCCAAACATAGACCTTTTTGGTTTTAGACAGAACTTTTTCTAAGTTGACTTCCACTCATCAGTGATGAATCTTTGAGTCAAATCAATTAACCAATTCAGCAATCCACTAAATATACAACATAGCCCAAACTTCTCCAACTTCTCAATGAAAATCACATGAGTCACTTTGTCAAATACATTGTTAAAATATAAGTAAAGTCATCAAGTTTCTCATACTACCAGTCTAGTAACACTAAACCTCTTCCCCCACCAAAAAAAAACAAAAACAAAAACAAAAACCCAAAATGAGTTGAGTCTGATATTATCTATTTAAATGTCATTTACTATCCTATTAATAATACCTTCTAGAATTTTAAAGTAATTTCAAAGTAAAGAAATTTAAAGAATTTAAAGTAAAGATAGGTTCTCTGGTCCACAGTTTTCAGATTCCATTCTCTTTCCTTTTTTATTCAGAAAAATATGTGCCTTTCTGCAATCCTATAACATATTTTCCATTTTCCAAATTTTAGAGATCACCAATAGTCCCAGCACTTATATCTGTCAATTATTCACTTACATCTTGAGATGTAAGTCTTCTGACTCTGGTAATTTGAATCCAAAGAGTTGGTAAGGTCCTCTTCAAGCTTTAGCCTAGCCTAGCCTAATCTAGCCTGATCTAATTTATCCTACTTATCTTTTTTTTCTGCTGTTTATTTATGATTGTTTTTAGTCCATAGAAAAAAATCATTTCTTTGATGAGAGAGGGAAAGAAGGACAGAGAGAAAAGCACAGGGGGAGAGAGAAAGAGAGAGAGGGAGAGAGAGACAGACAACAGACAGACAGATAGACAGACAGACACAGTGATATACAGAAATACAGAGATGGAGAAAGAAGCAGAGGCACAGAAATGGAGACCAAGGCAGACAGAGATAGAGTCAGAGACAGAAATAAAAAGACAGAATTAAGAGCCAGAGAAACAAAAAGACAGAAAAATATGGCAAAAGGAGACATGGGTAAAATAAGAGAGGAAAGCAGAAAAATAAATAAAGGAGAAAAAGACATCAACTCTTTTTGCTTTAAAATGAGGACATAGATATAATGCAGAAAATAATTGACTTGCTCAAATTCACACAACTAGTAGTACAGCTGTGACTTTAAAATTTAAGTCTTCTGATGGTCATGCTATCAATGCACCACATACATAGTAGATGTTTAATAAATATTTAGTGACATAGAGATTAAAAATCCCTGAGCACCCAAAGTTTTAAAGGGAAGTAAATATTGGCATTATAGCACAGTGTTGCATATTCCTAACATTATAACAAAAAAGTCTTATGTTTTCTACCTAGCCTTCATTTTTACTTCCAAAGGAGAAACTTTTTTGCACCCTAGGCAAAAGAGCTTTTCACAGAACAGGTATTTTTTGATGTGTGAATTAAAATGTAATGCTAATTAATACTATTGGGTCACAGGATTAAATATATAATTCATGCTGCCAGTTAGCATACATCTGCAGAGAGCACTGAGATTAACCTCATGTTTATAGAAAAAAATGTTTCTTTGTGACTTAGAATATAGATTACATATTAAATTATGGGCAAGCTCAAGGGGGTCAGAATAGTTTTAAAGCATATGGGCGATTGCAATTCAACTTAATAGGGCCATTGCCAGCTTGACTGCAACATGAAATCTTTCTTCAGCTGCAAGTCCTAGAGGAAATAGTATGACTGGATATCAGCAGGAAAGATGGGCCTTGAAAAACAATACAGTGTGCTCAGAGGTAAGCAAATAGAACAAAGTGAATATCACGGCCAGGATACAGGTGACAGGTTTCTGAATTCCTGTAGAAATACTTTACTTTTGAGCCCAGCATTAGTATGAATATAAAAATATCTACAGAGCACTACTAACTTTCAGCAGATATTAACAGTTATTATTTTTCACTGTTATAAGGAAGATAATCTATTTTTTCATATATGATAATACCCATGATAGACTAACCAAATCTTGCTTTTAAAAATTTTAATAGTATTTTATTTTTCTCTAATTACATGTCAGAACATTCTTTTGAATACATCTTTATAAGATTTTGAGTTTCATTATACTCAAAGAGCAATCAAACTGCATACCCTTTGATCTAGCAATGCTACTACTAGATTTATATCCCAAGGATATCATAAAAAAGAGAAAAGAATCAACATACCCCAAAAAAATGTTTATGGCAGCTCTTTTTGTGGTATCAAAGACTTGGAAACTGAAGGGATGTTTATCAATTGGAGAATGTCTCAACAAATTGTGTTATATAAATATAATTGGATACTATTGTGCTATAAGAAATGATGAGTAGGAAGATTTCAGAAAAACCTGAAAAGACTTACATGACATGATGCTGAGTGAAGTGAGCAGAAGCAGGAAAACACTATATATAGTAACAACCACATGATGATTAATTACAAATGACCAATTTGATTATATTACATTAAAAATATTTTGATTTTGTAAACAAAACCAATGCAACCAAGATTAGAAGGAAAACAGAAATCTGGGAAACAATCTTTACAGCAAATGTCTCTGATAAAGCCCTCATTTCTGAAATATATAAATAACAAAGTCAAATTTATAAGAATACAAGCCATTCTCCAACTGCTAAGTGGTCAAAGAATAAAAATAGGCAGTTTTCTGATGAAGAAATCAAAGTTATCTATAGGCATATGAGCCCTTCTTTAGGATGACAGGAAAAAATTATGATAAATGTTGGAGGGAATATAGGGAAACTGGGACATTAATTTGCTGTTAGTAAAGTTGCAAACTGATCAATCAGTCTGAAGAGTAATTTGCTTTTAGATGTGTGGTTTTTTTAATTTTAGAAGTACATCTTTAATTTACATGAAACAATATTGAGTAAAATGAGTAAAATCCAAGAACATTGTATAACAGTATCAGTAATATTGTAAGATGATCAAATATGATAGATTTATCTCTTCTCAACAATACAATGACCCAAGACAATTCCAATAGATTTTGTTGTTGTTGATGTTTTAATTGTAGTAAGTTTATTATTTTAATACACATTGCTTTATGAATCCTGTTGGTAGGGAAAAATTGGGATAAAAGGGAAAATGCATGGGAGAGATTAGAAAAAAAAGAAAAAAGAAGTGGAGATAGCATGTGCTGATTTACACTGTCTTCTTAGATATTTTTCTGGATGCAGATGGCATTTTTTGTCCAAAGCCTATTGGAATTGCTTCAGGATCACTGAAGTGCTGAGAACCAAACCTTTCATAGTTAACCATTGCATATTCCTTCTGTTATTGTGTAAAATGCATTCCTGGTTCTGCTTATTATGCTTAGCATCAGTTCATATAAATCTTTCCAGGCCTTTTTACAAATAGTTTGTTCAACATTTTTTATACATTAACAATATCCTGTTACTTTCATATACCACAGCTTATTCAGCCATTCTCCAATTGATAGACATCTACTCTTTTTCCAGTTCTTTGCTGTCTCAAAAAGAGCTGCTACAAATATTTTTGCACATATTGCTTCTTTTCTCTCTTTTATGATTTCCTTATAATATAGACCCAGTAATATCATTGCTGGGTCAAAGGATATGCACAGTTTGATAGACCTTTGGGCATAATTCCAAATTGCTCACCAGAAAAGTTGGAGCAGTTCACAACTCTACCAGCATTACAATAGTGTACCAATTTTCCCACATCCCCTCCAACAATTTATCTTTATATTTTCCTATTATCTTAGCCAATCTGAAAGTTATGAGGTGATATCTTTTCCTGATCAATAGTGATTTGGAGCATTTTTCATATAACCATAAATGATTTTAATTTCATCTTCTGAAAATTATCAGTTCATATCCTTTGACCATTTATCAATTGGGGAATGACTTCTATTCTTATAAATTTGACACAGTTCTTTACATGTTTTATAAATGAGATCTTTATCAGAAATACTGGCTGTAAAGATTTTTGCTCACCTTTGTACTTCCCATTTAATCTTATTTCTGTTGGTTTTGTTTGTAAAAAAAAAATTAATAAAATGTAATCAATGTTATCTATTTAGTTTTTCATAATATACTCTGGTTTTTCTTTAGGTATGAGTTCCTCCTTTCTCCAAAGATCTGATACATAAATTATCACTTATTCTACTAATTTTTTTGAATTATTCTTTATACTCAAATCATGAATCCATTTTGGCCTTATTTTGGTAGGGGGTGTGAGATATAGATTCTATGTTGAATTTCTGCCACATTATTTTCCAGTTTTTCTGGCAAATACCAAGTTCTTGTTATAGAAGCTGGAGTTTGGGATGTATCAAATATTAGATTGCCATACATATTGATTATTGTGTCATGGGTATCTAATATATTTCACTGTTCTACCAATCTATTTCTTAGTACCAAATGTTTTTGAAAGACTGCTGCTTTATAATATAGTTTTAGGTTTGGTACTTTTAAGCCACTGTCTTTTGGATTTTTTTTTAATTAATTCCCTTGATATTACTGATCTTTTGTTCTTTCAGATGAATTTCATTATTCTTTTTCCTAGTTCGATAAAATAATGTTTTGCCAGGTTGATTAGTATAGCACTGAACAAATAGATCAATTTAGGCAGAATTGTCATTTTTATTAGATTAGTTCAGCCTAGCCATAAACAATTAATATTTTTCCAATTGCTTACATCTGACTTTATTTCTATGAGAAGCGTTTTGTAATTAGATCCATATAGTTCTTGGGTTTGTCTTGGCAGCTAGATCCCCAGGTATTTTATTTTGTCTATAGTAATTTTAGATGAAAGTTCTCTTTCTATCTCTTGCTGATGGGCTTTGTCAGTAATATATAGAAATGTGGATGATTTGTGTGGATTTATTTTATATCTTGCAACTTTCTGAAAGCTGTGAATTTTTTCCAGTAGTTTTTTTGGATAATTTTCTAGGATTTTCTAAATACATCATCATACCATCTACAAAGAGTGAGAGTTTTGATAGTTTAATTTCTTCATTGCCTATTTTAATTCCTTTAATTTTTTTTTCTTATTGCTATTGCTAAAGCTGGCATTTCTAGTACAATGTTGAATAATAGTGGTGATATTGGGCATCCTAGTTTCACCCCTGATCTTATTAGGAATGCATACATCTTTTATCCCTTACAGATAGTGCTTGCTGTAGGTTTTAGATAGGTATTGCTTATTATTTTATCTCTATGTTCTCTAGTGTTTACAATAGGAATGAATGCTGTATTTTCTCAAAAGCTTTTTCCTGCGTTTATTGAGATTATCATATGATTTTGGTTGGTGTTGTTATTGATATGGTCCATTATGGTAATTGTTTTCCTGATAGTGAAACAGTCTGGCATTCCTGGTATAAATCCTACTTGGTCATAGTAGATTGTCCTGCTAATAAGTTCCTGTAATATCTTTGCTAATATTTTATTTGAAATTTTTGTATCAATATTCATTAGGGAGATTGAAATGTAATTTTCTCTCTCTGTGCTGGCCTTTCCAAGTTTAGGTATCAACATCATATTTGTGTCTTAAAAAGAATTTGGCAGTATTCCTTCTTTCTTTAAATGTTTGGTAGAATTTATTTGTGAATCCATCTAGTGCTGGAGATTTTTTTCTTTGGAAGTTCATTAATGAATTGTTCAATTTCTTTTTCTAAAATGGGACTATTTAAGTATTTTATTTTCTCTTCTGTTAACCAGGATAATTTATATTTTTGTGAAAATTAATCCAAATTTCATAAATTTTTAGATTTGCTGCTATAAAGTTATGCTAAAGAGCTCCTAATTATTGCTTTAATCTCTTTTTCATTGGAAATCACAAGTTCACCTCTTTCACTTTTGATGCTGGTGATTTGATTTTTTTCTTTTCTTTTTTCTGATCAAATTAACCAAAGGTTTATTATCTATTTTGTTAGTTTTTTTTTTAAACCAACTCTTAGTTTTGTTTGTGGGTTCAATAATTTTCTTAGTCTCTATTTTATTCCTCTCTCTTTTGAGTTTTAAAATTTCTACTTCGGCATTTAATTGGGGGTTTTAATTTGTTCTTTTTCTAGCTTTTTTTAGTGAATGCCTAATTCATTGATCTCTACTGTATTTATGTAGTTGTTTAGTGATATAAAATTTCTCCTAAAGACTGCCTTGGCTTCATTCCATAAATTCTGGTATGTTGTCTCATTTTTATAATTTTATTGGATGAAATTATGGATTGTTTCTGTGATTTGTTGTTTAACCCTAATTTTAGAATTAGATTATTTAATTTCCCATTGGGTTTTAGTCTTTCACTGGCCCTTTATTGTTTATAATTTTTATTGAATCGTGGTCTGAAAAGGAAGCATTTGTTATTTCTGCGTTTTTGCCTTTGATTGTGAGATTTTTATGTATGACAAAAACTGCTTTAAAAGGATACTTGGCCAAATGGAAGAGAAGCACAAAAGCTAATGAGAGGAAGGGGAATTTCCTTAAAAGTTAGAATTGAGCAAATGGAAATCAGTGAATTTATGAGACATCAAGAATCAAACAAAAAAGTTCAAAAGAAAGAAAAATGGAAGACAATGTAAAATAACTCATTGGAGAAACAACTGACCTAGAAAATAAATAAAGGAGAGATAATGTCAAAATCAAAGACTACCTGAAAGCCATAATGAAAAACCTGAATAACATCTTTTTTTTTTTTAATTGAAACTTTTAATTTTAAAACCTAATTCTGTAGGAATCTGCCTGCTCTACCACTTGGTGCATATACATTTAGTATTGTTACAAATTCATTATTTATTGTACCCTTATCAGATGAACTTACATTCCTTATCTGTTTTAATAAGATTTATTTTTACTTTTGTTTTATCTGAGATCAGAATTGCTACCCCTGCTTTTTTTTTTTTTTTTTTTTACTCCAGCTGAAGCATAATAAATTCAATTCCAGTTTTTGGCCTTTGCTCTATTATGTATCTCTCTGTGTCAAATGTATTTCTTGTAAACAATATATTGTAGGATTCTGTTTTTTATTCCACTCTGCTATTGGCTTCCATTTTATGGGAGGTTTCATGTCATTCACATTAACAGTTATGATTACCAGCTCTGTATTTATCCCCATCCTATTTTCTCCCCTGTATATACTTTTGTTCTCATTTTCTATCCTGTCCTTAATCATGTGTTTCTTTACCCAGCCCATCCACTACCTTATCTCCATTCACCCCTCCACTTTCTCTTAGAAGTGTTTTTAACCCATTCCACCCACTATCTTATCTTCTATTAGTCATCTCCTTCTCTTACCTTTCCCATAGTGTTCCTACCTTCCCTTCCATCTTGTCTCTCCTTTTCTTTTCCTCTTTCTCCTCCTACTTATTAGGATTAAATAAAGTTCTATATCCAAATGAATGATAAAGTTATTCCCTCTTGGAGCCCAAACTGATGCGATCAAGCTTCAGATTATGCTCATCACCTTGCCTTTTTTCACTCCATTGAAATAAATCTTTTGAGCTTTTTTTCAAATGCTTTTTCTGCATCTTTTGAGATTATCATATGGTTTTTGTTAATTTAGTTATTGATATCAAATATATTAATAGTTTTCCTAATATTGAACTAGCCAGTCCCATATTCCTGGTATAGATTTTATACCTATGTATATTTGTGGTATATTATCCTGGGGATGATTATATGAAATCTCTTTGCCAATGGTTTGTTTAAGATTTTTGCATCTATATTCATTAGGGAGATTGGTCTATAATTTCCTTTTTTTTCTCTGCTTTTGTCTTATCTGGTTTAGGTATTAGTACCATGTTTGTATCATAAAAGAGTTTGGTAGGAGTTCTTCATTTCCTATTTTTTGAAATAGTTTATATAGGATTGGAGTTCTTTAAATATTTGGTAGAATTCACATGTAAATCCATGAACATGGGACAAATAGCTTGTTCTATTTCTTTTACTAAAATGGGACTATTTAAGTAATTTATTTCCTCTTCTGTTAATCTGGGCAATCTATATTTTTGTAGGTATTCCTCCAGTTCACATTTGACTTCTTTAAGAATGTGGATACAGGAGCAGCTAGTTGGTATAGTGGATAGAGTATCATTTTTGAAGTCAGGAGGACCCGAGTTCACTTTTGGCCTCAGACACTTAACACTGCCTAGCTGTGTAACCCTGTGCAAGTCACTTAACCCCAGGAAAAAAAAAAGAATTTGGATGCAATGCCATTTGGTACATATATGTTTAATATTGATATTGTTTTGTTGTCTATGGTAACTTTTAGCAAGATGTATTTTCCTTATTTTTTTTGGCTGAGGTAATTAAGGTATGTGACTTGCCCAGAGCCACACAACTATGAAGTATTAGATATCTAAGGCCTGATTTGAACTCAGGTCCTTTTGACTTTAGGGTTGATGCTCTATCCACTGCACTACCTAGCTGTCCCTCCTTCCTTATATCTTTTAATTATATCTACTTTTGTTTTTGCTTTCTCTAATATCAGAGTTGCTACTCCTGCTTTTTTTTCCTCACTTCAATTGCATTATAATACATTCTGCTCCAAACCCTTACCTTTATTCTGTGTATGTGTATGTATATATATATGTCTCTGTTTCAAATGTGTTTTTGGTAAAACACACACACACACAACAGGATTCTTGGTTTTGATTCACTTTGGTATCCATTTCTTTTTATGGGAGATTTTATCTGATTTGCAATCATAGTTATGATTACTGTATATTTCCATCCCTTTACTGCTACTTAAACTCTTCCCTTTCTATTTTCCTTTCTATCAATTTAAATTTCTATAATCATTTGATTGTGTATATTAATCCCTCTTTGAGCTAATGTTGAGAGTAAACTTCAAGTAATGCCCATTGCCCATCCTCCCACATTCCCTTCCACTATAAATCTTTCATTTCCCTTCATGTAAAATAATTTACTCCATTTTACCTCTCCCCTCCTTCTATACTCAGTATATTCTTTTTTCTTATCCATAATCATTTTTATGTCATTCCCTCCAATTCACCATATACCCATACCTTCTATATATATATATTCCTTCTAGTGGTACTACTAGTGAAGTGATACGATTCCAGGTAAGGATGTAAATACTTCAGCTTCTTTGATCCCTTATGTTTTCTTTTATGTTTAGACACTTTTCATGGTACTGATATTGGAGATCAAATTTTTGCTCAATTCTGATCTTCTCCTTATAAAAACATGACATCACTTTATTTCCCTAAATGACCACTTTTCTACTTGTTATGTTATGCTTAATATTGTCAATTAAGTGATTCTTGGCTGTAGCCCACATTCTTTGCTTTCCTGAATATAATATTCCATTATCTCTTATCCTTTTATATTGTAACTGCTAAGTCCTATATAATCTTGATTGTAGCTACCTGATATTTGATGTGGTTCTTTCTGGTAATTTGCAATATTTTTTTCCTTGATCTGATAGTTTTGTAATGTGGCGATAATATTCATTGGAGCCATATTTTGTGATCTCTTTCCTGAAATAAATAGTTTATTCTTTCAATGCTTATTTTGTTCTTTGGTTCCAGGATATGAGGGAAGCTTTCCTTGATAAGTTTTTTAAAGATGCTATCCAGAAAAAAAAATAATGATGCTATCCAGGGAGGGGCAGAGCCAAGATGGTGAAAAGTAGACACTTCTTTATCTAGCTCCTTTTAGTGTCACTCAGATAAACAAGCTGCTAAACTGGTTTTGGAATATCAGAACCCACAAATATTTGGAGTGTAACAAATTTCCAGAAGAAGATACTTTGGAAGAACTTCAGAAAAGGTCTGTTTCAAAAAGGCTGCTCAGGGCACATGCAGCACAAGGAGTTTCAGGACAGGAAATCAGGTATTTGTGGGGTTCTGCATTGGGGAATCTGACTGGGGAACTCTTAAGCTACTGTGTCCTTTTTGCTAGCCAGGCAATTAGCAGATAAGCTGTGAGACACAAAGCAAATGCAAAAGGCAAATAGTGAGCCTCTCAAGCCTAGAAAAATATGGGACTTGGCCATATATACCCAGTACTGAGAGTCAGTTAACAGCGCCGGCCTGAGGGTAACTTAAAGGCACCCTTTTCTTTAAGAGGAGACCTCAATTTGTAAAACATAAGAAAAAATGCCAATAAAACACCAACCACTATAGCTTTTTTTGCAGAAAGAGAACAGATTTCAAACTTTGAGGTTCCTACAGGGATATCATTTCTGGATGAAGCACCAGTGGGTGATATGAGTTGGTTCAAATTTCATAAGGCACTCTTGGAAGAATTCAAAGGGGATTTTAAAAGAGAGGTAAAAGAAAAATGGGGAAAGGAATGGAGAATGTGACAAGAGAATTTTGAAAAGGAAAAAGAGAAATTATCTAAAGAAAATTTCTTAAATAATAGATTTGATAAAATGAAAAAAGTACACAACTCCACATAAAATACTATGAAAAATAAACCAATCCATTGAAAAACAGAATTTTTGAAATAGAAAAAAATTCAATGAATAAAACACCTCATTTAAATGTTTAATTGTTCAAATGCAAAAGGAAATTTAAAAAGCTAACTTAAGAAAATAATTCAGTAAAACTTAGAATTGAACAAATGTAAGTTAATGACTCAGTGAGATTTTAAGAAACAATCAAACAGAGCCAAAAAATTGAAAAAAAAATTGAAGAAAATCTAAAATGCCTCATTGGAAAAACAACTGACCTGGAAAATATATCTTGGGAGAGAGAATCTAAAAATTACTGGACTTTCTGAAAATTATGATGAAAATAAAAGAGCCTAGACATCATTTTTCTTGAAATTATCAAGAAAATCGGCCCTGATGTTTTAGAAGCAGATAGTAAAATAGATATTGAAAGAATTCACTAATCATCTCCTGAAAGAGACACCAAAATGGAAACTCCAAGGCAGCAGAGCCCAATTTCAGAATTATCATATCAAAGAGAAAATATTGCAAGCAGCCAGATGAAAACAATTCAAGTATTGAGGAACCACAATCAGGATCACCCAAGATCTAGCAGCTTCTGTTTTAAAGAATCAAAGGGCATGGAATCTGATATTCTGAAATGCAAAGGAACTTGGATGGCAGCTTAGAATCAATTATCTAGCAAAATTGATCATTATTTTTTATGGTAAAAAATGGACATTCAATAAACAGGTGAACTTCATGGATTTATTATAAAAAGATGAGAATTGAAGAGATTGATCTTAAAATGCAGAACTCAAGAGAAACATAAAAAGGTAAAAAGAAAAAAAAAACATAACTTTCTCATAAAAGTTAAACAGCTTATATCCCCACATGGGAAGATGATATGTTTAGCTTAAGATCTCTATTATGGGCCTACATAGAGGGTTCAGGTATAATTTCATTTTATTTTAATCACATAAAAAAGAAACTAGGAGAGAAAAAGTGATTCTAATGGAAGAAGAGAAAGGTAGACTTAAAATGGGTTAAATTAGATCTTATGAAGAGTCAAAAAAGACCTTTTAAACTGAGGGAAAGAAGGGAAGGGTATGAACATTTAGATTTGGCTCAAAGAGAGAATAGCAGACATATTTAGCTTCACAGAGCAGCTTGTCTCACCCTATAGGAAAATAGGATGGGAAAGAGGAAAAACAAGGGGGAGGCCAATAGAAAGGAGAGCAAAAGTAGATGGGGAAAGGGATAAGAACAGCAGAGGGGGTGTATAAAGGGAGGAGGTAGTGAGAAGCAAAAATACCTGAGAGGAGGCAAAGGGAGAAAGCAAAAAACCCAACAACATAGAGTCAGTTGTTATTTAAACTAAATATAAATGGGATGAATTCTCATATAAATTGGAAGCTGTTAGGAGACATAATTAAAAGTCAGAATCCGACAATTTGTTGTACAGTGTGACACAGTGAGAGTAAAGGTAAAAAGCTGGAGTAGAATCTATTATACTTCAGCTGAAGTTAAAAAAAAAAAAGCATGGGTAGCTGTCCTGATTTCAGATTAAGCACAAGCAAAAATAGATCTAATTAAAAGAGATAAGGAAGGAAACAACATCCTATTAAAGTTATCATAATTACCCATGCAATGCTTTGTAAAACAAAAGAGCTTTAATTAATTAAAAAAGAGATTAAAGGAATTAGAGTAGGTGATGAGGAAACAAACAAACAAAATAAATAAATACAAGGTACCATAGATAATAAAGTAATATCAATACTAAACATATATGCACCAAGTGATATAGCATCTAAATTCATAGAGGAGAAATTAAGAGAGCTGAAAGAATTAGACAGAAAAACTATACTAGTGGGTGATCTCAACCTTGCTCTCTCAGAACTAGGTAAATCAAACCAGAATATAAATAACGAAGACATTTAAAAGGTAAATATAATATTAGAAAAGTTAGATTTGGTAGACATTTGGGGAAAATTGAAAGGAGGCAAAAAATATGCTATTTTTTTCTTGGCAGTACATGAAACCTATAAAAAATTGACCATGTCTTAGGGCATAAACCCCTCAAAATCCAATGCAAAAAATCAGAAATAGTAAATGAAACTTTTTAGATCATGATGCAGTAAAAATTCACACAGTAAAAAGCCAGGGCAAAATAGACCAAAAACTAATTATAAACTAAATAATCTGATCCTAAAGACTGAGTGGTTTAATAAACAAATCGTAGACACAATTGATAATTTCATCCAAGGGATTGACAATAATGAGACAACATACCAAATTTATGTAATGTGGCCAAAGCAGTTCTTAGGGAAAATATATATCTTTAGATGCTTACAAATAAAATAGATAAAGAGATGGTCAATGAATTGGGTTTGTAATTTAAAAGCTAGAAAAAGAACAAATTAAAACTCCCCACTTACAAACCAAGTTTTAAATTCTGAAAAGAAAAGGGAACTTAATAAAAGTGAAAGTAAGAAATGCATTGAATTAATAAAAAAAAAACCTAAGATTTGGGTTTATGAAAAAAAAATAGATAAACCTTTAGCTAATTTGATTAGAAAAAGGAAAGAAGAAAAACAAATTGTTATCAAAAATGAAATGAGAGAGCATTCCACCAATGAAAATGAAATTAGAGCAATAATTAGGAGTTATTTTGACTAACTATATGTGAAATAAATCTGAGAATCTAAGTGAAATGAAGGCATACTTACAAAAATATAGATTGCTCAGATTAAAAGAAGAGGAAATAAATTATTTAAATAGTCTCATTTTAGAAAAAGAAATTGAGCAAGCTATTAATAAGCTATCTAAGAAAAAATCTCCAGGGCCAGATGAATTTACATGTGAATTCTACCAAACATTTAAAGAATAATTAATTCCAATACTATGCAAAGTAATTAAAACATAAAGGGAAAGAAGGAGTCCTTCCAAATTCCTTTTATGACACAGATATGATATTGATATGGAAACCAGGTATAATGAAAACAGAGAAAGAATATAGACCAAGTTCCTCAATGAATATAGATGCAAAAATTTTATTTTATTTTATTTTTTTACAGTTATAATAATCTTTTATTTAAATATATAAATATGAAAATATGAAATTTTCTTACTACTTAGTGAACAAACAAAAATCAAAACCCCATAAATAGGATCATGTCATGATGAAAAATGAATAAAGATACACTGAGTACTTAAGTTTGGGGAGAAGTTTACTCATATGAAACCAAAACTGTGCAGTTTAAGATGAATCCATATCCAAGATACAATAAGTGAACTATGTTTTCAATTCTGTAAACTAGTTGCAAGGACAAATTATAAAATACCTTTCTACTTTACTTGGGCTACTCCTTTAGAGCATACTTTAATTGGGATCTCAATGACAGCTTTTTGGCATCAGGGAATAGGGCAAGTGGATTTATTAAGTAGTTGAGGCAGGCCAAAATTAATTTGTACCAAAGGATATATCTTCAAAATGTACCAAAAAGCAGTCTTACTCCTGCTGGTGGTGATATTTGAAAAGTCGTTGTTATTTCCAGAAGCAGTAAAATCCCAATGCTATTGCCAGGCAAGTAAAAACAGATGCTGCAAGGTAGCGAATTGTCTCAAGTTTGTTTGACTCCATTAATGTTTTTAGTGAAGCAATTTCAATGTCAATTTTATTACTGATCTGTGAAATAATGTTTTTGATATGGGTATCTCTTGTTAAATTCAGTGGTTGCTTCCATAAGTTTCCTTTCTTGATCTGTAAACAGATCTGTCACTCTGCTCCTCTCTAGATTTATGTCTAGTTTATTATTTGCTCTGCTTCGAGCAGTTTCAAGCTCATTTTCTGCTCTCAGATTTGCAAATTCACTTTTCTCTAGGATGACCATATCTTTCTGGATTGAGTCCAAATGTGCCATTAATTGCTGGACAGTAATTTCCTGCTGAGCTTGAGTGACCATCTCTTTATAGATTGTGTCTAGGCTGACGTTTGACAGAATTTTTAATGATAACACAATGGTTTCTGTTTGTGCTTTATTAAATTAATGATTTTCCAAGTCTTGAACCAATGAATGGGTATCAAAAGCAAAACTTCCTTTGCTCTAAAGGAGTTATGTCTACCGTCCTCATGTCATAATTTTTCTTAGAGCTAGTGGTCAGTAAACCTCTCCTCGCAGCCAAAGGACCGCCCACTACGCCAACGGGCCTCCCGTGAAGGGAAAGGACCCCCGAGAGCCTTCCACCACCATCGGGGCAAAGAAGCGCAAAGGCCAAAGGCCCCACATATTTTTCAAGGCATCCAGGTTTCAAGTAGTGAGGCGGTTCCGGAAAACTAGTTTGGTTACGCAAACATTTTTGAGAAGAGTAGTCACGTTTCCACAGTCTCCAGGGAAATGTGATCTCTGATCAGTTGAAATCTTCCACAGGAAATGTCGTTTGGCAGCTAAGTCCGGGTACCGATGATGCATACTTGGGGCCCCAGTGAAATTCCCTGTTTTATGCAAGGTCCTTTAATAGTCTGGAATATCTGCCCTTCTTCTTTCCTTCACCCTTACCATTCCCGCGTTCCCGACTTGTTGGCACTGGTAGCCGGCCTTAAGGCAGGTGGAATCTTCCAGGAAAAAAGATCTGACCCTCAGGAAAGTTTCTTGCCAAGGTCTTTAGCATAGATGCTATTCCTTTTAATGATTGCAAAAATTTTAAATAAAATACTAGCAAAGTGATTACACCAAGTCATCCCCAGGATAATATATTATGACCAAGGAGGATATATACTTGGAATGCAGGGCTGGTTCAATATTAAGAAAACTACATAAATAACCAAACTAACAAAAAACCATGTGATTATCTCAATAGATGCAGAAAAGGCATTTGATAAAATCCAACACTAATTCCTAATTACAAACAAAAACAAAAACTGAAGGGTATACAAATAAAAGGGATTTTCCTTAAAATAATCAACAACATCTATTTAAAACCATTAGGAAGTATCATATGTAATGAGGTCGAACTAGAACCATTCTCAATAAAATCAGGTGTAAAACAAGGTTGCCCACTATCCCCATTATTATTCAATATTGCCTTAGAAATGTTACCATGGCATTAAGAGAAGAAAAAGAGATTAAAGGAATTAGAGTAGGTAATAAGGATACCAAATTATCATTTTTTGTAGATGATATGATGGTAGACTTAGAGACTCTTAAAGAAACAACTAAAAAACTATTAGAAACACTTCACAACCTTAAAATTGCAGGATACAAAATAAATGCACATAAATGATCAGTATTTTTATATATTATCAACAAAGTTCAGCAGGAGGAGAAGAGAAATTCTACTTGAAGCAGAGCAAATAATAAACTAGATATAAATCTAGAGAGGAGCAGAGTGACAGATCTGTTTACAGATCAAGAAAGGAAACTTATGGAAGCAACCACTGAATTTAACAAGAGATACCCATATCAAAAACATTATTTCACAGACCAGTAATAATCCACTTATTATTGTAGATAATATACAACTTTTGGACATCTACCTGCCAAGGCAAAGTCAGGAACTATATGAACACAACTACAAAACACTTTCCACACAAATAAATTCAGATCTAATCAATTGGAAAAATATCTAATGCTCATAGGTAGACTGAGTGAATGTAATAAAAATGACAATTCTACCTATATTATTCTACTTATTTAGTGCCATACTGATCTACCTCTCAAGAAATTGTTTGAGAGATGTAGAAAAAATATTAACAAAGTTCATCTGGAAGAACAAAAAGTCAAGAATCTCAAGGGAATTAATTTAAAATGAAAATGAAGTTGGTCTAGCTGTACCTGAATTAAAACTATATTATAAAGCAATAATCATCAAAATCATTTGGTACTGGCTAAGAAATTGAGTAGTTGATCAGTGGAATATATTCTGTTCACAGGACTAAATTGTCAAGGACTATAGTAATGTAGTGTTTGATAAAACCACAGACCCCAGTTTTTGGGATAAGAGGTCACTATTTGAGAAAAACTGCTGGAAAAATTGGAAATTAGTATGGCAGAAACAAGGCATTGACCCACATCTAACATCATTTACAAAGACAAAGTTGAAATGGATTCATGATTTAGATATAGTGATATTATAAGCAAATTTAAAGAACAGAGGATAGTTTACCTTTCAAATCTTTGGAGCAAAATGGAATTCGTGACCAAAGAAGAATTGGTGTTCATTATTGAATACAAAATTGATAATTTTGATAATATTAAGTTAAAAAGTTTTTGTACAAACAAAACCAATGCAGACAAAATTAGAAGCAATAAACTGGGAAAATCTTTTATATTCAAGGGTTCTGATAAAGCCTCATTTCTAAAACATAGAGAACTGACTTAACTTTATAAGAATTTAAGCCATTCTCCAATTGATAAATGGTCAAAGGATATGAACAGACAATTTTCAGATGATGAAATTGAAACCATTTCTAGTCATATGAAAAGGTTCTCTAAATTATTATTATATCAGAGAAATACACATTAAGACTACTCTGAGATACCACTACATACCTCTCAGATTAGCAAAGATTACAGGAAAAGATAATGATGAATGTTGGAAGGGATGTGGGAAAATGGGGACAACAATGAGTTGTGAGCTGATCCAACCATTCTGAAGAGCTATTTGGAACTATGCCTAAATGGATATCAAAATGTGCATATCCTTTGATCCAGCAATGTTTCTACTAGGATTATAATCTAAAAAGAACATAAAGGAAGAAAGAGGACCTACATGTGCAAAACTGTTTGTGGCATATCCCTTTTTGTGGTGGCAAGAAACTAGAAATGAAGTGGAAGGTTATCAGTTCGAGAATGGCTGAATAAGTTATGAGATATGAAAATTATGGTATATTATTGTTGTATGCCAAACAATAAAAGAAATGAATTCAGAGGGGTCTGGAGAGACTTATATAAACTGATGTTGCCTGGAATGAGCAGAACCAAGAGATCATTATACCCAGCAACAACAAGGTTATACAATGATCAAATCGGATGGATGTGGCTCTTTTCAACAGTGAGATGTTTCAGGCCATTTCCAATAACCTTGTGATGAAGAGAGCCATTTACACCCAGAAAGAGGACTATGGGAACTGAGTGTGGATAACATCACATTTTCACTTTTTTGTTGTTTACTTGCCTTTTTTTCCTTTCTCATTTTTTTTTTCTTTTTTGACTTGATTTTTCTTGTGCAGCAAGATAATTGTACAAGTATACATATTGGATTTAATGTATATTTTAGCATGTTTAACATAGATTAGTTGAAATCTAGGGGAGGAGTGGGGGGAAGGGGAGGGAACTTGGAACACAAGGTCAATGTTGAAAAATTATCCATGCATTATTTTGGAAAATAAAAATCTTTAATACAAAAAAGATTTTTCCAGGTCCTCTTTTTCATTATGGCTTTTAGGTAGTCTGTAATTTTGTCATTAACTCTCCTGTTATTATTTTTTAGGTCAATTATTTTTCCAGTGAGTTATTTTACACTGTCATCTATTTTTTCATTCTTTTGATTTTTTTTGTTTCATTCTTGATGTCTCAATGATTCATTGACTTCAATTTGTTCACTTCTAATTTTTAAAAAAAATTCTCCTTGCTTCCATTAGCTTTTGTGATTCTCTTCCATTTGGCCAATTATACATTTTAAGCAGTTTTTTCCCCCCAAGCTGTTGATTCTTTTTCATAATTATCTTGTATCATTCTTATTTCTCCCCATTTTCTTCTATCACTCATATGATTTTTAAGCTTCTTATGGCTTTCTCCCATAAAACCATTCTGGGTTTGAATTTATTTCCTATTTTTCTTTGGATATTTGCTCATAGATATTTAGATATTATTGTCCTCTTCTGAGTTTGTGTCTTGATCCTCCCTGTTGGCATAATAATTTTCTATGGTCAAAGTCTTTTTGTTATTGTTGTTGTTGTTGCTATTTGCTTTTCTTGTAATTTTTTTGGCCTTTTTCTTTGTAAACTTCAGCTCTGTTTCTGGGATGAAAAAGAATGTCTCAGTTTTCTTGAATGGGGGTTATTTGCACTTCTGAAGGGTGTAGAAGTCTAACAGCTTACTTGGTGCTAATGCAGGGTCCTAGTGCTAGTGTCTGGCATTTATGAAGTACAATGCATTTCATTCTGGGATTATCTTGAATCACATAGTAATCTGGCTTCTGGAAGCTGTCTCTTTTTCTATGGCTAGGTGATCCAAATAGGAGGCTGCCTGTTTCTTAGGCATAAAGTTAAGTGTCTACTCATTTTACTAGAGTTGTGCTAAAGAATGTGGAGGTCTAGCCCTGGGGGATGCCTGTTTATTTGGTGCTATACTGAAGCATATGTTGTTTCTCCAAGCTGTAGTCTATATAATTCAGAGGCTAAACTAAAGTGTGTGGTGGGTCCTAGTGAAGTCATTTGCTTGTTCTACCACATTGGAGTTCAGGATCTCCCACTAGTTTGCTGAGATTAGCTCGCTGAGATGCTTTCTCTTGTGGATTGTTCTCCCTTTTTGCCTGAGTGAGGCAGATCTTTCTTGTTATTCTTCCAAATTTCTTGGGCTAAAAGATTGTTTCACTCCAAATTTTTGCTTGTTCTGTTGTTTCAATACTGGTTTGGGGATGCTCTTTTATGATTCTTTGAAGATGTGAATGTGTGAATTATGGTGATTTACTGCTTATTTCAACTTTACACTCCATTTCTTTTTAATACAAAAGAACTTATGTAATAAATACAAAAAGAGCCCAACTAAACATGAGTTCTTCAGCCACACAGCATTTTAAAGAAGTATGAAATGGTTACTCTTGTGCTATTTTTGAATTTTAATAAGTTGATAAAAAGAGTTCATATGTTTCTAGATCAAGTGGAGTAGAAAATTGAAGTAACTATCTCAATAATTCAGGCCTCCAAATCCTTTTGCTTTACCTCTGAGAGTGCCTTTAATTTTAGGTTCTGTCAATACTGAGTTTTGAGCTCAGGAGTTTGGAGTGGCAGTTCTGTTTTGTTTGTATTGTCTGTAAAAGTTACTTACAAAAGTATTAGTACATATTAACAATTTAATAACCAGTCAATGCTATCATAGTATAAGGTACAAAGAAGTTTTTGATTTGTTATTTGAAGGGTGTTTCCACAATAGGGGCTGAGACAGAAATAAATAAAATAAAGTAATGGATTTCCATTCATAAGCGTGTAAAGTGAATGACAGGTAGAGGCAGAAGTGAGAAAAGGAGGAAAATGTGAGACCCATGAACATGATTAGCTACCGAGTCTGAATTGTGTTTAAGATAATGATTGAACAAATGAACAAATAAAGTGACAGAGAAGCATGGAAAATGAAGTGATGCTAAGTGAAATAAAGACAAAGAAAGTAATATGCACAACAATTACAATAACTACAGGCTCTGTTTTTAATTTAATTTTGTTTTTTGATGATGACTACTTTCAGGTAATCCAATAATTCTTAAATTACCACTCCTGGATCTATTTTCCAGGTTGATTGTCCTTACCAATGAGGTATTTAATATTTTCTTATATTTTTTCTTTGTTTTCATTTGACTGATTTTTGATATGTCATTGAGTCATTTGCTTTCATTTGGCCAATTTTAATTAAAAAATATATATATATAATAACTTTTTATTGACAGTATATATGCATGAGTAATTTTTTACAACATTATCCCTTGCACTCACTTCTGTTCCAACTTTTCCCTTCCTTCCCTCCACCCCATCCCCTAGATGGCAGGCAGTCTTCTATTTGTTAAATATGTTATAGTAAAGATGGCTGAGAGAAGGCACACATCTGCTTAAGCTCCGTGTTTTTTCTCAGAATTTAATTCATAACAAGCCTCAGAATTAGTGCTTGATTGAAAAGCCCCCCACAAATAATTATCAAGAGAAGACATCCTTGAAATTTGCTAGGAAAGGCCTGTTTTTGCTCCAGGGTGGGGATAGTTTTAGATCAGGGAAGGCTGAGGGCAGGCAACGGCAGCAAGACCACGGCAGGCAACGGCAGCAAGACCACAGCAGCCAGATCACACCTGAGCAGACCTGAGGGGGGTGGGGTGTGATCTCAACCTTCTCTTTGGGAAGAGCTTTACTACAGTATTGGATACTTTGCTCTGGCAGCAAGTCAGTAGACAAGCAGAGAAGCTAAAAACAAAGGGGTGAAGAATACAACCCTGAGAAGCTAGAGTCTCTCGGGACCTGGCCACCTTCCCCTCCCTTCCACCCCCCCCCCCCACAGTATCTCAGCAAGCTCTCAGAGTCTCAGAGTACAGATGCAGCACAGCCATTGTAGTGCCTCGCTGCTGCCACCTGCAGTTTGTAGAGGAAGCTCGGTAACTCCACCCAGCTACCTCTCCCCTCCCCCCAAAAAAAGCAGATTTCATTTGTGTTTTTCTTTCTTTCTTTCTTTCTTTCTTTCTTTCTTTCTTTCTTTCTTTCTTTCTTTCTTTCTTTCTTTCTTTCTTTCTTTCTTTCTTTCTTTCTTTCTTTTTTTTTGATAGTTTGTCTTCTTTGATTCCTCTCTGACAAAATGGGGAAAAAATTTAAATGGACCTTAACCATTGACAGCTTCTATACGGATAGAGAGCAGATTTAAATCCTGAGGAGAATATAAGCAGATTGTCTCCAGATGAATCCCCAAAGGAGGATATCATAGAAGAAATCTAAAAGACTCTCACAAGAGACCTAGAAGGAAAATGGGAAAAGGAAAGGGAGGCTTGGCAAGAGAGTCTGGATAAGTCATTCCACTCCTTTAAAGACAGAGTGGATAAAGAAATCAAATCCTTGAAAAATAGAATTAGTGAACTGGAAAAAGAAAATAGCTCTCTAAAAAATAAAATTAGCAAAATGGAAAAAAAAATTCCATAGAACAAAACAACTCACTTAAAAACTCAATTAGAAAATTAGAAAAAGATGTAAAATAAGCAAGTGAAGAAAATACTTCATTGAAAATCAGAATCAAACAAGTCTAATTGTATGACTTGAGGAGATACCAAGAATCAGTTAAGCAAAACCAAAAAAATGAAACAATGGAAAAAATGTCAAAATCAACAGACCTGGAAAATAGATCTAGGAGAGACAATATGAGAATTATTGGACTCCCTGAAAATATGATGAAAAAAAGAGCCTGGACACTATTTTCCAGGAAATTATCAAAGAGAACTGCCCAGAAGCCATAGAAACACAGGGCAAAATAGACATTGAAATCAATCAATCAATCAATCAATCATCAATCACCTAGTGAAAGGGACCTAAAATCAAGAAATATAGTGGCCAAATGGCAGAAGCATCAGATGAAGGAAAAAATACTGCAAGCTGCTAGAAAAAATCAATTCAAATTAAATCCACAATAAGGATTACCCAGGATCTAGCAGTGTCCACATTAAAGGATAAAAGGGCCTGGAATACAATATTCTGAAAGGCTAAGGAACTTGGTATGCAACCAAAAATAACTTACCCAGCCAAAATGAGCATTTTGGGAAGAAGATGGACATTAAACAAAATAAGCGAATTTCATCTATTTTTGATGAAAAAACAAGAACTTAACAAAAAATTTGATCTACAAATATAGAACTCAAGAGAAACCTAAAAAGGTAAAAATAAATTTTGGGAACTATATTTTTGTTATAAAGATATATAAAGAATACATGTATACCTTGTTCTAGAAACTAGAGGTGGAAAGGAAATTGTATTAGAAAAAGGGTAAAGTGGGGGTACTACATCTCATGAAGAGGCAAAGGAAACCTATTATATCTGAGAGAAAGAATGGAGGGGGATGAATATAGTGTATATCTTATTGCCATCAGAATTGGTTTAAAGAGAAAAAATTTAGACATATTCAATCTATGGTGAAACTTCTCTCACCTCATTGAAAGGTGAGAAAGGAAAAGTGAAAAGGGAAGGAATAAGGTAAGGGGAAGGGAATACAGAAATTGTGAGGAAAAGGAGTAAGATAGGGGGAGAAACTATAAAGTGGAGGGAGAGATACTAAAAAGGGAGGGATGTGAGAAGCAAGTGGTGCTCAAAAGTTTAATACTGGGGAGGAGGGTAAGGGGGAAGAAAGGGAGAAAAACATAAACAAGGGTTAACAAGATGGCAAGTATTACAGAATTGGTAATTTTAATCATAAATGTGAATGGGGTAAACTACCCCAAAAAGAGGAAGTAGTTAGCAGAGTGGATTAAAAGCCAGAATCCTACAATATGTTGTTTACAGGAAACACACCTGAAGCAGGGAGATACATACAGAGTAAAGATAAAAGGTTAGAGCAGAATCTACTATGCTTCAGGTGAAGTCAAAAAAGCAGGGGTAGCCATCCTGATCTCAGATCAAGCAAAAGTAAAAATTGATCTAATTAAAAGAGATAAGGAAGGGCAGTATATCTTGCTAAAGAGTAGCATAGATAATGAAGCAATATCAATATTAAACATATATGCACCAAGTGATGTAGCATCTAAATTCTTAAAAGAGAAATTAAGAGAGCTGCAAGAAGAAATGGACAGCAAAACTATAACAAGGGGAGTTCTCAACCTTGCACTCTCAGAATTAGATAAATCAAATCACAAAATAAATAAGAAAGAAGTCAAAGAGGTAAATAGAATATTAGAAAATTTGGATATGATAGATCTTGGGAGAAAATGAAATGGAGACAGAAAGGAGTACACTTTCTTTTCAGCAGCTCATGGAACCTATACAAAAATTGACCATATATTAGAACATAAAAACCTCAAACTCAAATGCAGTAAGGCAGAAATAGTAAATGCATCCTTTTCAGACCATGATGCAATGAAAATTACATTTAATAAAAAGCCAGGGGAAATTGGACAAAAAAGTAAAATAAATAATCTCATATTAAAGAATGTTTGGGTGAAACAGCAAATCATAGACTTAATTAATAACTTCGCCCAAGAAAAGGACAATAATGAGATGTCATACCTTAAATGTGTGGGATACAGCTAAAGCAGTAATAAGGGGAAATTTCATATCTCTAGAGGCCTACTTGAATAAAATAGAAAAAGAAAAGGTCAATTAATTGGGCTTGCACTAAAAATGCTAGAAAAGGAACAAATTAACCCCCCACCCCAGTCAAACACTAAACTTGAAATTCTAATAATAAAAGGAGAGATCAATAAAATTGAAAGGAAAAAAAAAACTATTGAATTAATTGATAAAACTAAGAGCTGGTTCTATGAAAAAATCAACAAAATAGACAAATCTTTAGTAAATTTGATTAAAAAAAGGAAAGAGGAAAATCAAATTGCTAGTCTTAAAAATTAAAAGGGAGAACTCACCACTAACAAAGAGGAAATTAAAGCAATAATTAGGAGTTACTTTACCCAACTTTATGCCAATAAATTCGACAACTTAAATGAAATGGAAGAATACCTTCAAAAATATAGTTTGCCCAGATTAACAGAGGAAGAAGTAAAAAGACTAAACAGTCCCATTTTTAAAAAAAGAAATAGAACAAGCTATTAACCAACTCCATAAGAAAAAATCCCAAGGACCAGATGGATTTACATGTGAATTCTACCAAACATTTAAAGAACAATTAACTCCAATGCTATACAAACTATTTGAAAAATTAGGGATTGAAGGAGTCCTTCCAAATTCTTTTTATGACACAGACATGGTACTGATATCTAAACCAAGTAGATTGAAAATAGAGATAGAAAATTATAGACCAATCACCTTAATTAATATTGATGCTACAACCTTAATGAAAATATTAGCAAAAAGATTACAGAAAATCATCCCCAGGATAATACACTATGACCAAGTAGGATTTATACCAGGAATGTAGGGCTGGTTCAATATTAGGAAAACTATTAGCATAGTTGACTATATCAATAACCAAATTAACAAAAACCATATGATCATCTCAATAGATGCAGAAGAAGCATTTGATAAAATCCAACATCCATTCCTAATAAAAACACTTGAGATCATAGGAATAAATGGATTTTTCCTTAAAATAGTCAGGAGCAGATATTTAAAATCATCAGTAAGCATCATCATAAGCAATGGGGAAAAACTGGAACCTTTCCCAGTAAGATCCGGAGTGAAACAAGGTTGCCCACTGTCACCATTATTATTCAATATTGTATTAGAAACGCTAGCCTCAGCAAAAAGAGTCGAGAAAAAATTAAAGGTAACTAAACTATCACTCTTTGCAGATGATCTGATGGTATACTTAGAGAACCCCAGAGATTCTACAAAAAAGCTATTAGAAATAATTCATAACTTTAGCAAAGTTGCAGGATATTAAATAAATCTACATAAATCCTCAGCATTTTTATACATCACCAACAAAATCCAAAAGCAAGAGATACAAAGAGAAATTGCATTCAAAATATTCATCAATAGCATAAAATATTTGGGAATCTATAACCAAAGGAAAATCTGGATTTATATGAGCAAAATTACAAAACACTTTCCACACAAATAAAATTAGATTTAAATAATTGGAAAAATATTATGTGTTCTTGGATAGGCCCAGTGGATATAATAAAGATGACAATACTTCCTAAACTAATCTATTTATTTAGTGTTATACCAATCAGACTTCCAAGAAAATATTTTGATGATCTAGAAAAAATAACAACAAAATTCGTATGAGAGAAAAAAGGTCGAGAATCTCAAGGGAATTAATGAAAAAAAATCAAATGAAGGTGGCCTAGCTGTACCTGATCTAAAATTGTATTATAAAGCAGCAGTCACCAAAACCACTTGGTATTGGCTAAGAAATAGATTAGTTGATAAGTGGAATAGGTTAGGTTCACAAGACAAAATAGTCAACTATAGTAATCTAGTGGTCGAACCCAAAGATCCTAACTTTTGGGATAAAAATTCATTATTTGATAAAAACTACTGGGAAAACTGGAAATTAGTATGGCAGAAATTAGGCATGGACCCTCACTTATCACCGTATACCAAGATAAGATCAAAATGGGTCCATGATTTAGGCATAAAGAATGAGATTATAAATAAATTAGAGGAACATAGGATAGTTTACTTCTCAGACTTGTGGAAGAGGAAGAAATTTGTGACCAAAGATGAACTAGAGATCATTACTGATCATAAAATAGAAAATTTTGATTACATCAAATTAAAAAGCCTTTGTACAAACAAAACTAATGCAAACAAGATTAGAAGGGAAGCAACAAACTGAGAAAACATTTTCACAGTTAAAGATTCTGATAAAGGCCTCATTTCCAAAATATATAGAGAACTGACTCTAATTTATAAGAAATCAAGCCATTCTCCAATTGATAATGGCAAAAAGATATGAACAGATAATTTTCAGATGATAGAATTGAAACTATTTCCACTCATATGAAAGAGTGTTCCAAATCACTATTGATCAGATAAATGCAAATTAAGACAACTCTGAGATATCACTACACACCTGTCAGATTGGCTAAGATGACAGTAAAAAATAATGATGAATGTTGGAGGGGATGAATTTCAAGAATTTGATTTCTTTATCCATTCTGTCTTTAAATGAGTGGGATGACTTACCCAGACTCTCTTCCCACGCTTCCCTTTCCTTTTCCCATTTTTCTTCTAGCTCTCTTATGAGAGACTTTTAAATTTCTTCTATGAGAGTCTTGTGTGTTGAAGACCACATCATGCCCCTCTTTGGGGATTCATCTGGAGACAGACTGTTTTTAGTCTCCTCAGGGTTTAAAGTCTGTTCTCTATCCATGTAGAAACTATCAATAGTTAGAGTCCTTTTAAACTTTTTGCTCATTTTGCCAGAGAAGAATCAAAGAAAACAAACTAACAAGAAAAACAAATGCAGTCTTCTTTTGTGGGGGGCAGAGGGGTGCTGGATGATATTACTGAACTTCTTCTACAGACTGCAGGGGACAGCAGTGAGGCACGAGTAGGACAGCAATGGCTGTGCTGTGGCTGCCCTCTGAGACTCTGAGATTCTGAGAGCATGCTAAGAAACTCTGGATAGGTGTGGCTAGGTCTAGAGGGATCCCAGCTTTTGGGGATGATAGTCTTTACTCCCTGTGTTTTTAGCTTCTCTGCTTTCTACTAGCTTGCTGCCAGGGCAAAGTAGCTAATGTATGTAGTAAAGCTCTCCCTGCAGAAATGGCTGAGATCACACCCCACTCCACTCCAGTCTGCTCAGGTATGAGCTGCCTGCCTTACTCTGTGTTCTGTGATGCTGCTGCCTACCTTCAGTTTGTGCCTGATCTAGCCGTCCTCATCTGTGAACAAAAACAGACCTTTTCTGGTGAATTTCAAGGATATCTTCTCTTGGCAATTATTTGTGCTATTTTTTTTAAGTCAAGCACTAATTCCAAGGCTTGTCATGAAAAAAATTCTGACAAATTTGGAGATTTGTAGCAAAGATGGAGATTAAGTAGATGAGTGTGTCTTCTCCACCATCTTGGCCGCAAGTCCCTCCCATTTTAATTTTAATGAATTATTTTGGGGGTTAGCTTCCTTTTTATTTTTTAATTTTCCTTTTCCATTTGCCATTTTAAAGGAGTTGTTTTGATGATGATCCCCCCCCCCCATTTCACCAGTACTATTTTAAGGGTTTGTGTTAATCAATTTTTGTGATGCCTTTTCCAAGCTCTTGATTTCCCTACACTCCCAAGCTGAAGACTTTTTTTTTTCATAATTCTCTTGCAAGGCTCATTACATTTTCCAGTTTTTTTTCCTATTTCCTATACTTAGTTTTTTAAAAATCCCTTTTAACTTCTTCTAAGAGAATCTTTTGAGCTTGAAATCAATTCTTATTCCCTTTCAAGCTTTACATGTAGGCATTTTGTCATTGCTCTCCTCTTCTATGTTTGTGTTTCGCTCTTCCCTATAGTCATCATAGCTTTTTTGTACTCTTTTTACTTTTCTGTTTCAATTTTCTACTCACTTCAACTGTTCAACTTTTTAAATGTTGAGCTCTTCTCCTAGGATAAAAGGAAAATTGTCTTAAGTTTTTTTTTTTTTTTTTTTTTTCCCAAGAGGACAGGGGCCTCTTACTCACATTTTCTGCTTGGGTGATGTTGCCTGGCCTTTCTACTACACGGGGTTGGATTGGCCTAGCCTTGCCTATTTTGCAAGGGTTCTGGGACTCTGAATTTGCTTTGTGTGCTTAGGGTAAAAGTCTCAGAACTTGCCATTTGTGTCACTGGCTTGCTGAACCAGGGTAGAGGAATCTCCATTGTTGGCCTGCACTTTGGCTAAGAGGTTCCCTTTTTCACTGTACCTATGCTGGGCTATTCCATGTTCCCCTTTTGCCTAAGTGATACAGCCCTTTCCTGAAGTCCTTTCAAGATATCTTTAGTTAGAAAATGGTTTCATTTCAATTGTTATGAGATTTGTCACTTCAGAATACATTTAGAGGTCTCATTTAGAGTTATTTCTGAGGGAAACTAGGTAGAGCTCAGGCAACTTCCTGGCTTCCCTCAGCCATTTTGGCTCCATCCTCAACAATGTTAACAAAAAGAAAAATAACTACAAAAAATTTTGAAAACAAAGAATGAATTTTGTCTAAAGGAAAATGAGAATATTAATCTTTCCACTTTAAAAAAACTTTTTTATTTTCAAAACATATGCAGAGGTAATTTTCAACATTCACCCTTGTCAAAGCTTGTGTTCCAATTTTGTTCTCTCTCCCTTCCCCTCACTCCATCCCCTAGGCAACAAGTAATCCAATATATGTTAAAGTGTGCAATTCTTCTGTACATATTTCCAAAATTATCATGCTGCACAAGAAAAATCAGACCAAAAAGAAAAAAAATGAAAAAGAAAACAAAATGCAAGCAAATAATAACAAACAAGTGAAATTCTATGCATTCTTCTTCCACATGTGCTTTATCATTATTTTTTCTAACTCTATAATATAATTTGTTGGGAGTTTGATTGATTTGGCACCCTCTTTCATCTTCTTTGCAGAGATATGGGTCCATAAGTATACAACATTGCATATATTTTTTAGATTTTTTAATATCTTGATTGATTTTGCTGATTTTTCCTTTTTCTTTTTCTCTTAATCTTTGTATGAAAAATAGCTTTGTGGGACTGGTAGTAAAAGGCAGGAGAATATGGGGAAATTTTGAGCAAAAAAGAAATTGAATCTCAATATATTTTTATTTTTAAAAAAGAAGATATATGAGAACCAGATTGACTTTGTGCCACACTGAAGACTACAAGTAAAGAGAACGTTTACTTTGAAATGTAATAGGTTAAAAGCCCATGAAAAATTAACTTTGTACATTGCAGCAGGAAATACATTTCAGAAAAAGATGTTTTAAAGTTGAAGCTAAATAGTTTTGAGTGTGTGATAGCATTAGTTAAACCTTATGTAATTAATCGGTTCATGTTTGTGATAGGGTCTTCTGCCCCCATGATGTAATTAGCCATTAACCTTTCACAGAAACATTTTTATTTGAAGTAGACAGGGGCTATAAAAAAAGAAAAAAAAAAAAAGGGAAGAGATCCAAGGGAATGTGAAAAAGGAGCCAGATTAATGTATGAAGAGACAAAATAATGGAGGAAAATATTGAGTCCCCCCCAACCCCATTCTTCAAAATTGCTGAAAATGTCTCCTAAGCATGAGACCATTTTAACTGGCATTGCAAATAAAATGGGCTATTTAAGAGAGAGACATAGCTCAACATGCCTATTGATACTTGACTATTTCAGAACAAAAAGCTCAAAGGAAATGGAAATTTATCCAGTTCACAATCAAATGAAAATGCTGTAGGCCTAGAGAATATTCTTATATTGAATTATTTTTTCAGTGCCCTACATTTAACAAGCTGAAATTACTTTTAAATAATTTTCAACCTTTTCAACCTTTTGAAATGAGTATTTGACTTTAATGGAAAATCCGTATTTTAACATGAAGGTGTAACACAGCATCCTTGACTTAGTGCTTTTCCATAGGAAAAGACTCATATTTTGAACTCTGTATTTGGTGTTTAGCAAACAGTGGGGTAAAAGATTAGGGGAAATACTTTTAGTACACATAGTAGGACACTGAGATATCAAATTCCATCACTACCATCCTGAATTATTACATTTCTGAAGTTCCTCTTCCTAAAAAATGAATTTTGAGATACTTTTCCTGAAACTTATCCATAGAGTGACTGGACCAATATGTTGTTTCCAGGCAATCATTTAGGTTTGACTATTGTGCAAAGTAGACAGCTATTTAGGTTGTATGGGGTACTTACTTCCACACCCTCTTTTCCTCTACCTCAAAATAGTTTATTTGATGCACCCTTGTCGATGTTTCAAATGATTTCAATTGGTAATAAAGTTTTGCTGCTACAATGATATATAAGACTTAAAATGTAAATATTTTAAAAATGCAATAACAAATTCAGTTGAAGTTGTAAATGATTAATATTGTTTATTTTCTCCAGGTAGATTTTGGTACAATTGAGAGAGATAGCATATGATCTTTACTTAACTGAAAGAAGGAGAAAAATATGAAGTTCCAGGGAGGGGAAAAATATATGGATATTGAACACTCTGCCTAACCGAAGACATGTAAGGAAAATTCTGCTTTTTTCACAGTTTTACTTAATTTTCGTCTTTGTAAAGAACTTAGATAAAAAAAAAAGTTGGTAAAAGTTTTTTGTTACATGACTAATATGGAAATATGTTTTATCTTACTGAACATTTTTAATCTATATGAAATTGCTTGCCTTCTCAAGAAGGAAGAGAGGAAGCAAGGAGGGAGAGGAGTTAAAATGTTTTTAAAATGTTAAAAAATTTACATGTGAAAAAAATTTAAAAATTCTTTATTACAAGTGAAAACTTAGAGAAAGAGGAAGAATAAGGTAAGAAGTATAGATGATATCAAAATAAAAGATGCATATGATATTATAAAATTTTTTTCAACAAACCTACTCAAAACAGAAGTTTAGAGATTTTTTTCTCCTTAATATTGGGTTTCTTTAGCTTTCTTAGGCTGGAATTACAGAATTCACTCAAAGGATCAATCTGAATATTCCATATATATATATATATATATATATATATATATATATATATATATATATATATATATATATATATATGTAAAAGTGTTTTGTTTTTCTAACTTGTGTCAGTTTTATATTATATATATATATATATATATATATATATATATATATAATATATATATATATATATGTGTGTGTGTGTGTGTGTGTGTGTGTGTGTGTGTGTGTGTTTTGTTTTTCTAACTTGTGTCAGTTCATCTTCCTTATACAGTTATATGGCTGCCCTCTCAAGGGCTTACCATATTAGTGACAAACTTAGTGTGGACATGTGATAGTGTTAGAGCTACTGCAGCTCAGTACTCCTGAACTTAAAAGATCCACCAGTCTCAATTTCCTCAGTAATAATTACTACCAATAAATGTCACCACATTTGATTTCCAAACACTGAGCATCAGAGTTGGAAAAGGATTTAGACTCTTATGGGCCAAACTACTTACCCAAATTTGCATACATGACATTGACAGACCTAGAAATGAGGTCTTCTGACTCTCACTCTAGTTTTTCACTGTATTATAAGACCAAGCAACTTATAAGAATCATATCTTTAGTCCTCACTTGATTTATTTCAATGTAGCTTAAGATCTCTAAACTCTATTTTTTAAAGCTCTGGAACATTTCAGAATAGAAATGAAAAAAATTAGATATTTTATATTGAGCAATGATATAGAATGATAAAATCACTTAAAAAAAGATTTAAGCAACGGTCAATGGGGAGAATTGGGTAAGAGTTAAATGTGATAGGTAGGAGCAAATTCCTAGATTGCAAATTAAAGTAAAGAAATCTTTGCTCATTAAACACAAATGCTGTATGGGAAGGAATGTTTCCAGAACTCATTTCCAAAGCAAGAAAGAACTTTATTCTTGACAGTATTTGTAGCTTAATTAAGAAATTTGTAAGTAACTATTTTTCTAAACTAGGTCCTTTTTCTTCATCACTCTGACACTATCTATACCAGGCAAAAACATTAACTGATGTTGGTTCTGTGATAACCAGTATCATTAATTAATCTGTGAAAGAATATTTAATTCCAAAAGTAGGTTTAAAGAACCAGGGAAAATATACTTTAAATTTTTGCAGATGTTTTCTGATTAATTACTGTTTCTGTGAAAAACTGGAGAATGTTCAATTGGTCAAGGATTAAACCTGAAAGGATAGTCAAGAGGGTTTGTTTTAAGGTTAAAAAAATTAGCTAAAATGATGTGCAATATTGTTTACATGTTTTGAGTATGGTTACAGTAAACTTAAGGAAATTTAGGACAGCTTGTTTTCTTTTTTGGAATTTTAAACAGCTAGGATGCATTTTTAAGGGAACCACATAAAAAGATCGATTTGGGATGTGGTAGAATCATTTAATTTTTCTGAAAATCCTGTGAAGTTCTGTTTAAAAGTGTTTCTAAAAGTTGCTTTCTGCTGAGTTTGAACTGTAACTGGAAGTTACTTGTTAATAAAGTAGGTTGAATCAGGAGCAATTTGTAAAAGAGTTGGGGACTTGCTACTGTTACTAAGGAAACCATTGTTTCCTTTTTTTTTTAAGTTATTGATCAGAAAGAAGGGAAATAATTCATAGGCAGAAAAACAATAGGTAAATATTAAGAAGCTAGGTGGCAGTGAAACTCGATGAGGGGAAAACAGTTAAGAGGGATTTCACAAATAAGGATGTTGGTGCTATAATAGAATGAGAGGTGTCTAATTATAGCATATCAAGAACCATCTAACTGAATGGAAGTGCTAACAGCTGTCTTTTCTTTTAGCTCTACTAGGATGCAATATGTACTATTACAAAGCTTTGGACTGATAAAACTAATCTTTGGTAGGGTATTTATTTCTGTGTAGGAACTGCACTTACTGTCACTCAGTAATATCCATTTTATTGTGACATAAACAACCAGTAGTGCTTTCTTTAGATTTAGAGACAGCTAATTTAAAGAGCAGGTCATATATCATTAACCTTGCTTTTCCTACAAGAATAATCCCAATGAAAATTTAATATATACTTCAGCATCTCAAGGACTGAATTTGGAGTCAGGAATATCTGAGTTCAGATCTGATTTCAGACACTGGGAATGTGATTTTTGCTTCAGTTCCTCATCTATAAAATGGAGATAAAATCTCTCATGTTCACTATGGAAGGACATGGCAAAGCACTTCAATATTTTTGCCAAGAAAATCTTATGGTTTTGTACATTAAGTCATGTAGAGACTACATGGCTAACAAACAATCACAAAAAAAAATAGTTTTAAAGAAATCTTAGAGAAATATTTTAATGTTTTGTAACAAGATTTTCAAGAAAAAGTGCAATTAAATTAAGTACCCATGTTGATATCCTATGATTTAGTAAATATATATCTACAACTTAATACCTTTCTCACTGATCTTTATCATTGCTTGAAGCAATCATAATTTTCCATATTCTATTGGAAATTAGTCTTTAAAACACTAATTTAATTATATCAGATATGCACAAATTTCTGCACAATTGAAATTAAAATAACATTCTCTGATTGCCAATTTTAGAAAGAATTAATTTCTCTAGATTTGGCTTCTTCTTTGAGCCTTTTGCAACTCTATCTGGCTTGTCAAAAGCATAGGATAACAAGTGGGTCTCTGACTTCTTTGGTATAGGAATATGCCAAATGAAGAAACTCTTTCTACTTGCTTAAATAGGAAACTTTTCTGCAATTTATAATCTTATCTTTACCAGAACATTGAGAGGTAAATGACTTGTAAAGGGTCACATATGCTGTTTAAATTCAAGGTTTATTGGCTCTCAGGCTAGCTCCCTATCTAAGTATGCTGCCTCACTAACTTATACAAATCAGAGTTTTACAGAGTAACAAAGATACAAGAAATGATTTTGCACAACCTTTCATACTACAATGAAAATGAAAACTGAGTTCCAGAGAGGTTATATGATTTGATGAAAGTAGCATAAGAAAAAGTAGAATTATAATATAGTTCTTTTGAAATCAAACACCCTCCCCATTAAAAATTGTATTGCTTCTAGCTAGACGTACCAAATTCTCAAGAATTTTTGCTTTGGTCCATGATTTTTCCTTCTATTTAATGAGACTATTTATTTCCTTTTAAATGTTGGCTTTTCCTCAATATTACACCAACTAACAAACTTGTAATACAAAACATGTAATGAATAACAATATATGTATTTTTCAATATTATTTGCTCTATGTGGTTTAGCTTAGAAATTATTTCATATCTCTTTTATTCAAATTTGGAATTTTGAAATCCTGCAAACAGTTTAAAAACTATTTGAATAGAATTGGTTTCCTCACTAACTTCTGTAGATTTTCAATTCAGTTTGAGATCTGGTTGCTATTAATTTATGACTTTTGCTTTTGAAACATGATCATTTCTCTCTCATCTCATTGAATATTCCTTTGTAACAAAATAGAAACCAACAAATGGAGAGGTGGGTAGGACAAATAGTATTGCCAATTTTACAGAAAAAAAATAAGGTTCAGAGAGGTTAAGTGGCTTGTGCAGGTTTATCACATAGCTAATCAGTGACAAATATGGTTTTAGAACCAAGGTCTTTTTATGTAAGCACTTCCCAGGATCATGCAACCAGAGATTCGTTATCTCAATTTTTACTCCATTATTAAGCCTTTCTTGAATGAAGTGTTCATTTATATGTAAAAATTATAGAAATCCAAATATACTATATCTATTACATTTCTTGGTTCTGCTTTTCTATTCTTCATTACTTCAAAAAGAAATAATGGAGGAAGAATGTTCCTTTCTTCCTGACTCCTTACCTCCCTCCATGTACCATTTCTTCTTCCCTCCCTGTATCTCTCCCAGTATCCCTTCTTTCCTCCTTCCCTCCCTCCCTTCTCCCTCTCTCCTTCTCTCCTTCCCTTCCTACCTCCCTTCCTCCCTCCCTTGCTTCCTTTCTTTTCTTCCTTCTTTCTTTCTTTCCTTTCTTCATCCTTTTTTTCTTCCTTCCTTCCTTAGTCTTCCTTAATTGTTGAATGGGCATTACCTTAGTCAAACTGAAGCCTATTAAAGAGCTTAGTTAAAAAAAAATCCAACATTTCCCATTGTATTCAGGCCATCTCTAGTAGTCCTGATATGTATATATTGTCATTGGATCCAGAAGGCTCTGGAAGAGAAAGTAAGGCTGGTAATTTTGGACTGCCCTTTCTCATTTAAATTCAGTTCACTTGCATGCCACGGCATCAATTCCCTGGTATCATGGTCTTCTTTAAGAATGAAAGAAACACAATAACAACAAACAACATCACCACATCATCATTCCATACAAGCTTTCCCAAATTTATCTGAATTCCTCTTATTAGTCTTTTGGCATAATAATATTCTATGCCACAATTTGCTCATCTATTTTTTAACTGGTGGGCAATCATGTTGTTTTCAGCATCTTTTGTGGTAGCTACAAATTATATTGTTATGAATGCTACCTAAAACATAATTCTGTTTATGTCCACTGCCCTTTCTCAACATTGGGTAAACTCTAATTTCTCCGTATTATCAAATAATATACTAATAATATCCTAATACAAATAATCATAGGTTTGTACCAAAGAATTGTTTCAGATAAACTTTGTACAGTAAGCATATCAATAATTATCTTCCTTTATTTCTGGTAATATAAATTTTTAGTTTCTTTGGTTGGTTGATTCCCATATATTTTCTGTACTTTGGACTCATTTTCAATGAAACTTTTCTTTTTATCATTTCTTCTGTGTATTTTTTTTTGTATTATATCAAAGCAGTGATGTTTCTACGGTTTCATTCTAGTTTCTGCTAATTTGCTGACGATATCAAAACTTTGTATTAGTTTCTTTACTGAATTTTATTGCATCTGGTAAGTTAACTATCATTCCATATGTAAATTAGGTATTATTTCCCCTTTCCCTATATATAAATCTTTAATTTTTCTCACTCTTGCCTATTGGTTCAGAGAACTATTTGTAAAAGAATTCTTACTGTTTTTCTTATTCATCATATTTAAAAACATGTGAACAAATGAAGTCTTCCAAAAGTAAATATACAATAAACTTCCTTATACAACTCTAAAATATAGCTACCTATGGTGAGGAAAAACTTTGACATCTTTGGAAAGGTTGTCAAAGGACATTGTCTGCAAAACTGACTAATGATAATATTCTGAGCAATCCAACTCCAAGAACACTGCAGATTGGATTAGGAAAACATATATTCATATGAGTGGGTGTGTAGAAGTTAGAATTAGATTAAATACTGATACATAGTAACTAAGGATTAATTTTTTAAAAAAGGTACTTAATCACACATGAGGTATGTTTCTATAAACCACATTCTAGTTGTATGTTATATATAATAACACTAATCACTCTTATGAGTTCATGTTTTTATTTCTGTCTTGATAAATAATATTATTTTTGATATAATTATTGGTTAGAAATATATGTTACTTTAATTTTATTTTGGAGTTGTTCAGATTATACATGATTCTATTACAAAAGTTTGAGTTCCTTGAAGGGGTGTTTTGTTATTCTGGTATCTTCAGTATACTGACTAACTAACACAGTATCTTTTACATAATAGGCACAAAATAAACAAAAGACAAATGTTAGTAAATGCAAAACAATGCTGTATATTGTTTTTGGAAGAAGATTGTGGAAAACTATAATGTTGCATTTCTTTTTTTTCATAGGCAATAATGATATTTTCCTTAAGTTAGTCATAAAACATTATTAAACACCTATTATATGCCAGGTACAATCCTAAGGATCAGGAAAAAAGAAAAGCAGAAATAGTCACCTCCTTCAAGGACATAACAATCTTGATTCATGAAGAGGACTAAAATATTATATTTGAATCAAGTTACAATGTGTTCAATTTACTTGTCAGATCAATATGATCTAGGAATGCTCTACCATAGATCAGACACAAATAGTCCTACTAATATTTGTGTGGGATTCTCTAAATTTGTACATGTCATACTTCTTTTGAGCTAATTCAATTCTGCTTTGCTCACAGAACACATCACCTTCTCTGATTATGGCACGCCAGGCTGTGTACCTGTGTCAATGTTTCCCACATCACATGATCAATCCCAAACTTCTTCAGATTTTGAGAGTGTACTTAATCACTTTACCTGACCATTATGTGAGTACTTGCCCTGTGTGAATTCTCCCTAAAATAGTATTTTGGTAAGCATGCATTGAGATTTGAACAATCTGGTCAGTCCCATGGAGTTGCACTTTCTAAAAATAGCATTTGGATGATTGGCAGTTTGTTTTGAGGAAGGACCTCTGTGTCTGGTATCTTATCCTTCTATGTGATCTTCAGAATTTTCCTAAGACAATTCAAATGGGGGCAATTCAATTTCCTGGCATGGTATTGATGTACTGTCCCAGTTTCATACATACAACAGTGAGGTCAGCACATTAGCTCTGTAGACCTTCCATCTAATATTTCTCCACTTCTATGCTTTCATTTGGAACCTCCTAAACATTGAGCTAGATGTATGTCTGGCAATGTGTGTCTCAATCACATTATCAATGTGCACCTCCTGGAAAGTAGAACTGCCAAGATAACTAAATTTATTCACCCTATTCAAACTTCTCCATTTGCTGTAGCTGATGGTTCTACATCTGATGATGTGGTACTGGTTGATGGAACACCTATGTTTTCTTAGTGTTAATTATTAGGACAAAATTAAAAAAATAATCAATTCATATTTTGTTGCATCTTAGCTTCAGAGGCTGCATTGAGTGCACAATCATTTGTAAGGCAGCTGACCTTGTTGCTATGTTCATCCTTATTGAAGGCATTTGCTAAAAAGCATGGGAGCAAGCACACAGCTTTCTTTCACTTCATTGGTTTTTAGGAAAGCAATTGAAATACACCTACACACCCACAGCCATCCACAACATATACAAATGTACAAAAAAATCCTCCAATCTAACTGGAGGTAACAGACAAACAACTATGTACAAAAAATATAAATTGGATATAATCAAAAGAGAAAAGACATTAGCATTAAAGGGAATGGTAGTGTGCAGAAGGAATGTCAGATTTTGGATAGAATTTTAAAAAGCTAGGAAAACCAGGAAACAGAGACAAAGTAAAGAGAGAATTTCAGGCATTCAGATTAGTAAATTGATGAATAAAAATTTTTGAGGAAAAAAATTTCAATAACAATATGATTGTGAATTCATTAGAACTAGTTTACCTTTCGTTTCATATGTCTTTCTTTTTTATTTGATTGGCACGTATTTGACTAGTGTTTATAATCATGACCTTGGTTTATTCATTGCCCAGTGCCTCCCCCCATGCTATTATATTATATAAAATTTAAGATACTCATTTACATGATACTCATCACAATTGAGAAACACAGAAGATTAATGTAGATGTCAGAATATTGAATATTTACATGAATGGAGAAAAGGGGCAATTCTATATTTGTTAATTTTAGGTTGCATTAATTTGCATCTCATAAAATTATCTAGACCTATCTATATTGGTGGCATTTGGTTTTTAAATTGAGTCTACAAAAAAAGCTTTATTAAAATAATGTGATGAAAGGAATTTCAGAAAGACTGACTGAATGGAAAAAGTCAGGGTTCTTACCTTAAGCCATTATGAAAATGACACCTTAAAATGGATGATAAAGTAATTGATGATAGTGGAGCAATGCCCAGAATTTTAACCTTATCTCTCAATTTCCTTTCTGTTGTGGGGTTTATAGACATTAAATATTACTATAATATAATTGCTCAGGCTAAATTTTCTGTGCATATGTGTTTATAATAGTTCCTTAAAATAGTCAAACCAGCATGTATATGTTAGCTATACACAATTGATTAGAGTCATTAGATCCTATTTTATAAATCTGTGATTACAGTCATTTAAAAATAGGTATTTGATATTCAGCTCATGGAGAGCCATTAAATTATTATAGGATAACAGTGTATACAATGTGTGGTTGTACATTTCTACAATGTGTTCTAATTATTTTATTGTCTGTTAGAAATCCCTGTGAAGCATAAGCTTATTATATGCCCATGTCTTAGCCATAAATATAAGGTATTGTGGGCTGGTTTTAGAAAGAAAATATTGGGGGGGGTGGAGCCAAGATGGCAGAGAGCAGACAAGACTTTCTGTAACCTGCTTGGACCTCTCAAACCAACAACACATTAAGCCTCTAAATTGGTTTTGGAGTCAAAGAATGCACAAACATTTGGGGTACAAAACATTCCCAGAAGAAAATACCTAGTAAGGACTTCAGAACAAGTCCTTTGTTCTGAAACAGAAGGACTTCTGTTTCAAACAGGCAGGGGAACAGTCAGCCAAGCCTAGATACAGCACAGTGAGACCTGGGGCAAGAAGATAGGATGAGGAGTCAGACTGTTGCAGCTTCTATGTACCTGGGAATCTTCTGGGAGCCTCTTAGGCTACTCTGTCTTGGTTGCAAGCAGGTGATTTGGCAGATTTGGTACAAACGGCAAATTGTAAACTACCAGACCTAGTCATTATTACCCAACACCAGAAATCAATCAACAGAACTACCCCAGGGCAAACTAAAGCAACTGTCATTTCTTTATGTTAAGAACAGACCTCAACTCTTAAAAATGAACAACAATAACAACAAAAAAGAACTCTCACCATAGAAATCTTAGATGGATAGAGAGAAGAACAGACTTAAAATTTTGAGATTCCTAAAGCAAATTAACACCAGATGAAGCCCCAAAGGGAGATATGAGCTGGTCCCCCTTTCTCAAGGCTTTCTTGGAAGATTGCATAATGAATCTTAAAAGAGAGTCAGAAGAAAAAACGGGGAAAGGAAATGAGATCATTGCAAGAAGGAATGGAAAAAGCAAATAATACTCTCCAAAATAGATATGAAAAAGATACCAATTCATTGAAAAACAAAATTTGTGAAATAGATAAAAAAATGAATAAAACAACTCAATTGGCCAAATAGAAAAGGAATTAAAAAGGTAAATGAAGAAATTAATACACTAAAAATTAGAATTGAACAAATGGAAATGAATGACTCAATAAGTCTTCAAGAATCAATCAAACAAAAACCAAAAAATGAAAAAATAGAAGAAAATATGAAATACTTCCCAGGGGAAAAAAAAAAAAAAACAACTGATTTGGAAAATAGATCTAGTAGAGACACTCTAAGTATTATTGGACTTCCTTAAAGCCATGATGAAAAAAAGAACCTAGACATTATCTTATAGGAAATCATAAAGGAAAACTGCCCTGATACCTTAGAATCAGAAGATAAAATAGCCATTGAAAGAATTCACCAATCACTTCCTGAAAAAGACCCCAAAATTAAATCTCCAAAGAATATCATGGCTAAATCTGAGAACTATTGCACTAAGGAAAAGCTGTTGCAAGCCAGGAGAAAGAAACAATTTAAATACCCAGGAGCCACAATTAGGATTGCCCAGGACCTAGCATCTTCCACCTTAAAGGATCAAAGGGCCTGGAATTTCATATTCCAAAAGGCAAAAGAACTTGAATTACAACCAAGAATAAGCTTTCCAATTAAAATGAGCATTATCTTTCAAGGAAGAAGATGGATATTCAATGACATAGATGAATTTCACCTATTTCTAATGAAAAGACCAGAACTGAAAAAAAATATATTCTCCAAACACAGAACTCAAGAGAAACATTAAAGAATAAAAAGTAAAAACCTATTTGAGAACCATAATTTTGTTATGGGTATATTTAGAGAATGTAGGTATGATTTTATTTTATTATGATTAGGTGAAAAAAAAAACTAGAGATGTAAAGGAGGTAAAATAAGGGAAATTACATCTCACAAAGATAGTAAGAAGACCTGTTATAATTGAAGGAAAGAAGGGATGGATATGAGCCTGTGTGAATCTTGCTCTCATCACATTTGGCTCAAAGAAAGAATATTAGACATATTTGGTTTCACAGAGAAACTTGTCTTACCTTATAGGGAAATGGGAGAGAAAAGGAGAAAAGAAAGGGAAAGACTAATAGAAGGGGAAACAGAAGTATAAGGGAAAAGGCATAAAAAGGGGAAGGAGCTCGAAAGCAGTAGGGTTGTTCTAAGGAGATGGTTATCAAATGCAAAATATTGGGCAGGAGGGAAGGGAGAAAGGAAAGAAAAAAGCATAATTTTGGGTAAATAAGATGGCAGGATATTATGGGTCAGAACTCTGAAACAAGGATTTTTACAAGGTGCTAATTCAGTAGAATTGATGACACAATGGTTATCTAGTTTAGCATGGTGATTAATAGTTCTCTAAGTTCAGTATGATTGATTTAATCTTAAAACAGATAATGGTTTTCTAGTGATATAATGGTGGTTTATACTTAGAATAGAACATATAAGCCAGGAGCAATACAGAGACAGATCCACTCCATTTTCATCAGTCTCGTGGTGGTTGGCATGGCCTCCTGCACCTAAGGCCTGTCAGAGTCAGAGACAGACTCAGAAGGAGCCATAAAGAGACTCAGAGAGCTTGAAGCCAGAGCCAGAGCAGACAAACAGACTGGAGGTGGGAGCTCAAGTTCTTGGAGCCAATGAGAGACAGGTTCATTCATCTCATCTCACACCATCTTTGTGGCAGGGCTGTCCTACTTAGTTTCTCCACTGAAACCAAGACTCCAGAAGTCTAAGAATTCTAGCTGGGCCCCAGGCAAGGAGACAATAAAGAATTTGGATTTTGGACTTTAACATGTGGCTATTCTTGTGGTGATTACTCAACTGAAATGAAGGCTACTCCAAAGACCTCCAGAAAACTGAACTAAGAACATTATAGCAGGAAATACAAAATTAATTATTTTAATTATGAAGTGAATGGGAAGAACTCTCCCACAAAACAGAAGTGCATAGCAGACTGGATTAAAAGGCAGAATCCTACAATATGTTGTTTACAAGAAACATATTTAAAGTATTTAAAACATAAAAAATACAGAGGGAGGGTAGAGGATTGGAACACAATCTATCAGTTTCAAGTGAAGTAAATAAGTAGGGGTAGCAATCCTGATCTCAGATAAAGTAAAAGCAAAGATAGATCTAATTAAAAGAGACAAGAAAGGAAATTGTATACTAAAGGGTACCATAGTTAATGAAGTAATATCAATGCTAAACATATATACACCAAGTGATATAGCATCCGAATTCCTAGAGGAGAAGTTAAGAAAGATTCAATAAGAAATAGACAACATATTAGTGGGGGATCTCAACCTCACTCTCTCAGAACTAGATAAATCAAATTGAATGGAGACAGAAATAAAGCTTACTTTTTTTCTCAGAAGTTCATGGAACCCATGCAAAAATTATCCATATATTAGAGCATAAAAATCTCAAAGTCAAATTCAGAAAGGCAGAAATAGTAAATACATATTTTTTTCAGATCATGATGCAATAAAAGTCACATGCACTATAAGGCCAGGAAAAAATAGACCAAAAATTAACTGGAAATTAAATAATCTAATCTTAAAGTATGATTGGGTGTAACAACAAATCATAGACACAAGCAACAACTTTATCCAAGAAAATGACAATAATGAGACAACATAATAAAATCTGTGGGATTCAGCCAAAGCAGTTATAAGGGAAAATTTTATATCTCTAGATGCTTACTTGCATAAAACAGAGAAAGAGAAGATCAATGAATTGGGCTTACAACTAAAAAAAACTAGAAAAAGAACAAATTAAAAACCTTCAATTAAATACTAAATTTGAAAATAAAAGGGGAGATTAATAAAATTGAAAATAAGAAAACTATTGAATTAATAAATAAAACTAAGAATCTGTTTTATGAAAAAATCAACAAAATAGAAAAAAGCTTTAGTTAATTTGATTAGAAAAAGTTAAGACAAAAATCAAATAGTTAATCTCAAAAATGAAAAGGGAGAATGTGCCACCAATGAAGAGGAAATTAGAGCAATAATTAGGAATTATTTTGCCCAAGTATATGCCAATAAATTTTTTAATCTAAATGAAATGAAGTGATAGCTACAAAAATATAGATTGCCCAGGTTAACAGAAGAGGAATCAATTATTTAAATATTCCCATTTTAGAAAAAGTAATAGAACAAGCTGTTAATTAACTCCCTAAGAAAAAATTCTGCAGGGCCAGATAGTTTTACAATAAAGGTATAGAAATCAATATTACCCACTAGTAAAATATGAAGTAAAAGGAACATGCGGAGGGGCAGGGTGATAGAAGAGAGGACAAATTGGGAGGAGTGGTTAGTAGCAAAATACTTTTGAGAAGATTCAAGGTAAAAGGAGAAAAAGAATAGAATAAATGGGAGTGGAATTCAGTTCGCAATAGTAATTGTGAAAAAAAGCAATTTTCATTGATGAAGCTCTCATTTCTCAAATGTATTGGGAAGTGAGTCAAATTTATATATATTTAAAAAAAACCTAGCCATGTCCCAATTGAAAAAAGATAAATACATATGATCCATTTCTAAAGGACTATAAAATCATGCATATCCTTTGACCTAACTATACTAGTACTAGGTATGAATCAGAAGAGAGATTAAAAAAGGAAAAGAACCTTTATGTACAAAAATATTTCTAGGAGCTCTCTTCTCAAGTCAAAAAATTGGAAAGTGAGAGGATGCCCATCTATTAGGGAATGGCTGAATAAATTGTGGTATGTGATTATGAAATATTCTGTGGGAAATGATGATCAGAATGCTTTCAGTAAACCCAGGGAAGTCCTCCATGTACTCAAGCAAAGTCTTGAGATTCCTATCTTTCCCTCTCTTCTCTCTCCCCTCTCTGTCTTACTTTATTTCATTTCAGGCATTTTGGGGGGTGGGAGATTTATATTTGTTTTCATAACATGACTTTTATAGAAATGTTTTGCATAACTTCACATGTGCTTTCTTAATGGAGGTAGAGGTGGGATAAGGGACAGAATTTGAAACTCAAAGTTTGAAAAAAATGCTTTAAATGTAACTGGGGAAAATAAAAATAAATAAATGAAAAAAAGAGAAAAAAATTGCCTAGAAAGAGTGATTTCCATGTACCTTCAAAAAGAGAATTAAAAAAAAAATCCAAAATGAGAATTCATATATCTAGAAGAAATGAAGCAAAAGAAAAAAAAATTGAAATGAAAGTCATGGAGAAAAATAGTAGAAAGGAAACAAAGAGCTTAAAAAATAGTAAAACTTATTTTAAAGGAAAAAAAAATTAAAACAATGTTAGTCCCATGGCAGGATATGCCAGCACAGCCCCAGCACTGGCCACAGTGGTGGGGGGGGGGAGGGAGAGGAAAGAACACACAAGGTGTTTGTCATATAAAATAATTATTCTGGAAAAAGGGTAAATGAAAATTATTTGAGAATCATTCAACTTACTAACAATGATTATCATTGAAAAGACACTATATTAAAAAAATCAGAAATGAATCATACCCAGATTAATAAGGACTAGAGGACAAAGGGAACATAGAAAAAATGTTTAATTTCTTTCTTAAAAGTCTCCAAAAGAAAAATTTCAGGAGTTTCATAACCCAAAGTCCAGGGCTTTCACAGCAAACAAAAAGTGATTATTGCAAATAAACAAAAAGAAAATTTTCACCTACTAAGGAATTATTGTAAGGATTACACAAGACCTGTCAATTTATATTATAATAAATCTTGAAATACATTTAAAGTTTTTTTAATGGAATTTTATTTTCCAATTACAATTTCCAATTTCAAGAAAAATTTTAAATAAGATTTTGAATTCTAAATTTTTCTCCCTCCCTCTCATTATTCTCTTCCCAAGATGGCAAGCAATCATGTTAAATATAGTTCTAAAATTTTCACATTGGAAAAAAAAGAAACATAACAAAAGGGAAACAGCATAAAGAAAAAATTAAAAAGTGAAAACATTGTGCATTCAGACACCATAATTCTTTTCCTGGTTATGCATAGAATTTTTCACTATAAGTCTTTTGGAATTGACTTGGATCATATTAATTCTGAAAAGAGTTAAATCTGTCATAGTTGATCACTGCAAAATATGACTGTTGCTATTTACAATATTCTCCTAGTTCTGCTTATTTCACTCAGCATTAATTCATGTAAGACTTTCACAGTTTTTCTGAAATCATTTGAAATCACCATTTCTTGTAACACAACAATATTCAATCACAGTAATATATCATCACTTATCTAGCCATTCCCCATGTGATGGCCATTCCTTCAGTTTTCATTTCTTTTCCACCACAGAAAGTGCTGCTACAAATAGCTTTAATCAAATAGGTTCTTTTACTTTTTTAATAATTTCTTTGGGATACAAACTTAGTAATGGGATCAAAAGATATGTATAAGTTGATTGCCCTTTTGGCATAGTTCAAAATTGCTCTTCAAATTAGTTCACAACTCCACCAACAATGCATCATTGTTCTAATATTCCTCCTTTTCTATTTCTAACACATTAACCAATCTGATAGAATGAGGTAATGCCTTAGAGTTGTTTTTAATAAATGTTGCTTTAATAGCAAACTCACCCCCTTCCCTTGGGTGTCTGTCAATTCCTCTTAATTTGTAAGCTTGCCAGTTCTTTTGAAACTATCAGGGTAAGCAAAGTCATCAGCCCTGAGAAATAAGACTGTTTAGTATGTATAGTTCCTAAATTAGGAATGTGTTTATTAAGAATCTATAGGTTTGTTTCATGATTGATCCTTTGCACCAGGATAAATTTAAACATATAAAATATTTTAAATAAAATCTCCTATGTGTGTAAGTCCTAATAAACTTTTAAAAATAATATATCTAGGATGAACCCAAGATGGCGTAGAGGACACATGCTTTTCTTTTTCTCACTTCTTCCCATGACCATGGACTAACTAGCAAATCAAGCTTCTGAATAAGTTCTGGGTTGGCAGACCCCATAAATATTGGGAGTATAACAAATTATGAGCAAAATGTAATTTCAAAGATTTCCAGAAAAGGGCTGTTTCAATTGGGCACAGAGGGAGTCAGCCCAAGTGCAAGCAGGCTGAGTGCAGATGCCCGGTGCAGGTAGCACATAGTCCCAGGGTGGTGTGGACTCCATGTGTCTGGAGAATATATAGGAAGGAATCTATAGCAATGTCAGTTACTCTGTCCTGGTTGCAAAGCAATAGATCAGCAAAGTTATAAAACATTCAACACAAACACAAAAGGTAAATAGTGAACTACAAAAAGCCAGAATTTCACAGACCTGGCCACACCTAACCAACAAAAGAAGTCAGTAAGCACTAACTTGGTGTAACTGCTCCCTCTTTTAGAGGAGTCTCTAGATCTCCCTTGCCCTAAAAGTGGATCTCAATTTTTAAAAATTGAGTAAAAAACAAAAAGAAGTCTGGTCATAGATAGTTTTTAGGGTGAAAGAGAAGAACAAATTTCAGACTCAAAGGAGACTAAAAGCAGACTGTCTCCAAATGAAGTCCCAAGATATAAATTGGTCCCCATCACACAAGGCTCTTCCAGAAGAAATTAAAAAGAATCTTAAAAGAGAGCTAGAAGAAAAATGGAGAAAGGAAATGATAACCTTGCAAGAAAATTTGGAAAAGGAAACACAGAAATTATCTGAAGAAAATTCTTTCTGAAATAGACTTAGTGAAGTGGAAAAAGCATATAACTCCTCACAAAATAGATTTGATAAAATGGAAAAAGAAAACAACTCTCTGAAAAACAGAATTTGTAAAATGGAAAAAAAAATTCATAATACAAAACAACTCATTTAAAAATTCAATTGGACAAATATAAAAAGAATTTTTAAAAAGTAAATGAAGAAAATAATTCACTAAAATGAGAACAGAAAAAATGGAAATTAATGACTCAATGAGACATCAAGAATCAGTAAAGCAAAACCAAAAAAAAAAAAAAAAAAGGAAAGAAAGAAAACTAGAAGAAAATGTAAAAGAGTGACTTGGGAAGACAATTAACCTAGACAATAGATCTAAGAGAATCAATCTAAGGATTATTGGGCTTCTTGAAAACCATGATGAAAAAAAGAGCCTAGACATTATTTTTTGGGAAATCATGATAAAGAACTGCCCTGATGTCTTAGAAACAGAAGAAAATAGAGGCACTGAAAGAATTCACTGAACACTTTCTGAAAGAGACCCCAAAATTAAAACTACAAGGAATATCATGGCTAAATTTGAGAACTATTAGACCAAAGAAAAAATATTGCAAGCTGCCAGAAAGAAGCAATTCAAATACTGAAGAAACACAATTGGGATTACCCAGGATCTAGCAGCTTCCACATTAAAGGACTGAAGGCCCTGGAATTTGATATTGTGAAAGGCAAAGGAATTTGGAATGCAGCCAAGAATAAACTATCCTGCTAAACTGAACATTTTATTTAATGGAAGAAGAAGTACATTCAATGAAACAGGGGCATTTCATTTATTTCTAATGAAAAGACCACAGCTGAAAAAAAATTGACATTCAAATATAGAATTAAAAAAAATCATAAAAAGGTAAAAAGAAGAGAAATCTTGAGAACTGATTCTTTGTTATGGGTATACCTAGAGAGACCATATATAATTTGATTTTATTATTATAATATAAACAAGAAAATAGAGGTGGAAAGGCAATTGTATCAGAAAAAGGGGAAAGTGGAGATAAAATGAGGGAAATTACATCTCACAAAGGGGTAAAGAAAATCTATTATAACTGAGGGAAAGAAGAGAGGGGGATTAACATTGTATGAATTTTATACTCATCAAATATTGCTCAAAGAGAGAATATTAGACATATTTGGTTTCCCAGAGAAACTTCTCTCATTTTATAGGATAGTTGGAGGGGAAAAGAGAAAAAGGAAGGAACAGACTAATAGAAAGGAAAACAGAAATAGAAGGGGAAAGGTATAAGAAAGGGGGAGGGGATATAAAGGGGGAGGGATGCTTGAGGCAAGTGATTCTTATACTGATAAGGAGGGACAGAGGAAAAGGAACGAGAAAAGTATAATTTGGGGTAAATAAGATGGCAGGAAATACAGAATTAGTAGTTTTAACTGTAAATGTGAATGGGGTGAACTCTCCCATAAAGAGGAAGCAGATAACAGACTGGATTAAAATCCATAACCCTACAATACACATTTTTTACAAATAACACATTTAAAGCACAGTGAAAAATACAGCATCTATTATGCATCAGGTGAAGTAAAAAAAAAGCAGGGGTAGCCATCCTGATCTCAGATCAAGCAAAAGCAAAAAGATTTGCTCTAATTAAAAGAGATAAGGAAGGAAAGTATTTTATTAAAGGGTATCATAAATAATGAAGTAATATCAATGATAAACATATATGTACCAAGTGGTATAGCATCCAAATTCCTAGAGAAGTTAAAAGAGATGCAAGAAGAAATAGATAGCAAAACTATACTAGTGAGAGAGCTCAAACTTGCTCTCTCAGAACTAAATAAATCTAACCACAAAATAGATAAGAAAGTTAAGGAAGTAAATCAAGTGCTAGAAAAGTTAGATATATAGATTTTTGGAGAAAATTGAATGGAGACAGAAAGGAGTATACTTTCTTCTCAGCAGTTCATGGAACCTATTCAAAAACTGACCATATATTAGGACATAAAGACCTCAAAATTAAATGAAGAAAGACAGAAATAGTAAATGCATTTTTTTTTCAGATCAGGATGCAATAAAATTAGTCAATAAATGGTCAGGGAAAAAGAGTTCAAAAAATAATTGGAATGTTATCTTAAAGAATAAATGGGACTTCCGGTTAAGATGGCGGAGAGGAGGCTCACAGTTGCATAAGCTCCGCGCTTTCTCTCACTATCCACTTCATTACAAGCCTCTGAATCAATGCTTGACTGAAAAAAACCCACATATAGTTACCAAGAGAAGCCATCCTTGAGATCCGCCAAGAAAGGTCTGTCTTTACTGGAGGGCTGGGGCGGTTTTAGATCGGGCGCAGGCTGAGGACAGCAGCAGTGAGAGCACGGGAGCAGAGCTGAGAGGGGGAGGGGAGTGATCGTAGCCGTCTCTGCGGGGAGAGCTTCGCTACAGGTTTGGAACCTGCAGCAAGTCAACAGCCCAGCAGAGAAGCTAAAAACACCGGGGCTGAAGAATACAACTGCAAACAGCTGGAGTCTCTCAGGACCTGGCCGCCCCCTCCTTCCTCCCCCCACAGTGACTCAGCACGCTTTGGGATCTCAGAGCGCAGGCGCAGCACAGTCCTGCTAGTGCCTCACTGCTGCCCCCTGCAGTCTGTAGAGGAAGCTCGATAACACACCCAGCCCCCCCCCCCCAAAGAAAGACTCCAGTTTTTTCTGTTTTTCTTTGGTAGTTTGTCTCTGATTAATAGACAGAATGAGCAAGAAGCTGAAGAGGACTTTAACCCTTGACAGCTTCTACACAGATAGAGAGCAGACTCTAAATCCTGAGGAGACTAAAAACAGGCAGTCCCCAGGTGATTCCCCAAAGGAGGAGATCTTCTGTTCCTCAGCACAGATGAACCTCATAGAAGTGATTAAAAAGGCTCTCACAAGGGAGCTAGAAGAAAAATGGGAAAAGAGCCTGGAGAAGTCAGTTAAAGAGAGAGTGGATAAAGAAGTAAAATCCTTGAAAAATAGGATTAGTGAACTGGAAACAGAAAACAGCTCTCTAAAAAACAAAATTGGCGAAATGGAAAAAAATTCCACAGAACAAAAGAACTCAATTGGACAATTAGAAAAAGATTTTAAAAAAGTGAGTGAAGAGAATACTTCACTGAAAATCAGAATTGAACAAGTGGAATTGAATGACTGGAGGAGACAAGAAGAATCAGTCAAGCAAATCCAAAAAAATCAAACAATGGAGAAAAATGTGAAATACCTTCTGGGGAAGACAACAGACCTGGAAAACAGATCCAGGAGAGACAATCTGAGAATCATTGGACTCCCAGAAAAACATGATGAAAAAAAGAGCCTGGACACTGTCTTCCAGGAAATTATCAAAGAGAACTGCCCAGAAGTCATAGGAACAGAGGAAAAAATAAACATTGAAAGGATTCATCGATCACCCACTGAAAGGGATCCTAAAATCAAAACACCAAGGAATATAGTGGCCAAATGCCAGAACCCTCAGATGAAAGAAAAAATATTGCAAGCGGCTAGAAAAACCCAATTCAAGTATCAAGGAGCCACAATAAGGATCACCCAGGATCTGGCAGCATCCACATTAAAAGATCGAAGGGCCTGGAATATGATATTCTGAAAGGCTAAGGAACTTGGTATGCAACCAAAAATAACTTACCCAGCGAGAATGAGCATCTTTTTCCAGGGAAGAAGATGGACATTCAACGAAGTAAGCGAATTTCATCTATTTCTGATGAAAAAACCAGAACTTAACAAAAAGTTTGATCTACAAATATAGAACTCAAGAGAAATCTAAAAAGGTAAAGATTAATCTTGGGAACTATATTTTGACTATATAGATGTATAAAGAATACATGTATACCTTGTTCTAGAAATTGATGTGGAAAGGACATTGTACCAGAAAAAGGGTAAAGTGGGGGTAGTACATCTCATGAAGAGGCATAGGAAACCTATTATATCTGAGAGAAAGAATGGAGGGGGATGAATATAGTGGGTATCTTACTGCCTTCAGAATTGGCTTTAAGTGAAAAATCTTAAGACATATTCAATCTATGGTGAAACTTCTCCCATCTCATTGAAAAGTGAGAAGGGAAAAGTGGAAAGGGAAGGAATAAGCTAAGCGGAAGGGAATACGGGAACTGGGAGGGAAAGGGGTAAGATAGGGGGAGGAACTCTAAGGCGGGGGGAGGGACACTAAAAAGGGAGGGCTGTGAGAAGCAAGGGGTGCTCACAAGCTTAATACTTGGAAGGGGGGGAAAGGGGAAAGAAGGGAGGAAAGCATAAACCGGGGTTAACAAGATGGCAAGTAATACAGAATTGGTCATTCTAACCATAAACGTGAACGGGGTAAACTCCCCCATAAAGAGGAAGCGGTTAGCAGAATGGATTAAAAGCCAGAATCCTACAATATGTTGTTTACAGGAAACACACCTGAAGCGGGGAGATACATGCAGGTTAAAGGTAAAAGGTTGGAGCAAAATCTACTATGCTTCAGGTGAAGTCAAAAAAGCAGGGGTAGCCATCCTGATCTCAGATCAAGCTAAAGCAAAAATTGATCTAATTAAAAGAGATAAGGAAGGGCACTATATCTTGCTAAAGGGTAGCATGGATAATGAAGCACTATCTATATTAAACATATATGCACCAAGTGGGGTAGCATCTAAATTCTTAAAAGAGAAACTAAGAGAGCTGCAAGAAGAAATAGACAGTAAAACTATAATAGTGGGAGATCTTAACCTTGCACTCTCAGAATTAGATAAATCAAACCAGAAAATAAATAAGAAAGAAGTCAAAGAGGTAAACAGAATACTAGAAAAGTTAGATATGATAGATCTCTGGAGAAAATGTAATGGAGACAGAAAGGAATACACTTTCTTTTCAGCAGTTCATGGAACCTATACAAAAATTGACCATATATTAGGACATAAAAACCTCAAACTCAAATGTAGTAAGGCAGAAATAGTAAATGCATCCTTTTCAGACCACGATGCAATGAAAATTACATTCAACAAAAAAGCAGGGGGAAGTAGACCAAAAAATAATTGGAAACTAAATAATCTCATACTAAAGAATGATTGGGTAAAACAGCAAATCATAGACATAATTAATAACTTCACCCAAGAAAACGATAATAATGAGACATCATACCAAAATGTATGGGATGCAGCCAAAGCGGTAATAAGGGGAAATTTCATATCTCTAGAGGCCTATTTGTATAAAATAGAGAAAGAGAAGGTCAATGAATTGGGTTTGCAATTAAAAATGCTAGAAAAGGAACAAATTAAAAACCCCCAGTCAAACACTAAACTTGAAATTCTAAAAGTAAAAGGTGAGATCAATAAAATTGAAAGTAAAAAAACTATTGAATTGATTAATAAAACTAAGAGTTGGTTCTATGAAAAAACCAACAAAATAGACAAACCCTTAGTAAATCTGATTAAAAAAAGGAAAGAGGAAAATCAAATTGTTAGTCTTAAAAATGAAAAGGGAGAACTCACCACTAACGAAGAGGAAATTAGAGCAATAATTAGGAGTTACTTTGCCCAACTTTATGCCAATAAATTCGACAACTTAAATGAAATAGAAAAATACCTCCAAAAATACAGCTTGCCCAAACTAACAGAGGAAGAAGTAAATATCCTAAACAGTCCCATCTCAGAAAAAGAAATAGAACAAACTATCAATCAACTCCCTAAGAAAAAATCCCCAGGACCAGATGGATTTACATGTGAATTCTACCAAACATTTAAAGAACAATTAACTCCAATGTTATATAAACTATTTGAAAAAATAGGGATTGAAGGAGTCCTACCAAACTCCTTTTATGACACAGATATGGTACTGATACCTAAACCAGGTAGGCTGAAAACAGAGAAAGAAAATTATAGACCAATCTCCCTAATGAATATTGATGCTAAAATCTTAAATAAAATATTAGCAAAAAGATTACAGAAAATTGTCACCAGGATAATACACTATGACCAAGTAGGATTTATACCAGGAATGCAGGGCTGGTTCAATATTAGGAAAACTATTAGCATAATTGACTATATCAATAACCAAACAAACAAAAACCACATGATCATCTCAATAGATGCAGAAAAAGCATTTGATAAAATCCAACATCCATTCCTAATAAAAACACTTGAGAGCATAGGAATAAATGGACTTTTCCTTAAAATAGTCAGGAGCATATATTTAAAACCATCAGTAAGCATCATATGCAATGGGGAAAAACTGGAACCTTTCCCAGTAAGATCTGGAGTGAAGCAAGGTTGCCCACTATCACCATTATTATTTAATATCGTATTAGAAACACTAGCCTCGGCAATAAGAGTCGAGAAAGATATAAAAGGAATTAGAGTAGGCAATGAGGAAACCAAACTATCACTCTTTGCAGATGATATGATGGTATACCTAGAGAACCCCAGAGATTCTACCAAAAAGCTATTGAAATAATTCATAATTTTAGCAAAGTAGCTGGCTACAAAATAAATCCCCACAAATCCTCAGCATTTTTATACATCACCAACAAAACCCAACAGCAAGAGATACAAAGAGAAATTCCATTCAGAATAACTGTTGATACCATAAAATATTTAGGAATCTATCTACCAAAGGAAAGTCAGGAATTATATGAGCAAAATTATAAAAAAGTCTCCACACAAATAAAGTCAGACTTAAATAATTGGAAAAATATTAAGTGCTCTTGGATCGGCCGAGCGAACATAATAAAGATGACAATACTCCCTAAACTAATCTATTTATTTAGTGCTATACCAATCAGACTTCCAAGAAAATATTTTATTGATCTAGAAAAAATAACAACAAAATTCATATGGAACAATAAAAAGTCGAGAATCTCAAGGGAATTAATGAAAAAAAAATCAAATGAAGGTGGCCTAGCTGTACCTGATCTAAAATTATATTATAAAGCAGCAGTCACCAAAACCATTTGGTATTGGCTAAGAAATAGATTAGTGGATCAGTGGAAAAGGCTAGGCTCACAAGACAGAATAGTCAATTATAGCAATCTAGTGTTTGACAAACCCAAAGCCCCTAACTTCTGGGAAAAGAATTCATTATTTGATAAAAACTGCTGGGATAATTGGAAATTAGTATGGCAGAAATTAGGCATGGACCCACACTTAACACCATATACCAAGATAAGATCAAAATGGGTCTATGACCTAGGCATAAAGAACGAGATTATAAATAAATTAGAGGAACATAGAATAGTTTATCTCTCAGACTTGTGGAGGAGAAAGAAATTTGTGACCAAAGATGAACTAGAGACCATTACTGATCACAGAATAGAAAATTTCGATTACATCAAATTAAAAAGCCTTTGTACAAATAAAACTAATGCAAACAAGATTAGAAGGGAAGCAACAAACTGGGAAAACATTTTCACAGTTAAAGGTTCTGATAAAGGCCTCATTTCCAAAATATATAGAGAACTGACTCAAATTTATAAGAAATCAAGCCATTCTCCAATTGATAAATGGTCAAAGGATATGAACAGACAATTTTCAGAGGATGAGATTGAAACTATTACCACTCATATGAAAGAGTGTTCCAAATCATTATTGATCAGAGAAATGCAAATTAAGACAACTCTGAGATACCACTACACACCTGTCAGATTGGCTAAGATGACAGGAAAAAATAATGATGACTGTTGGAGGGGATGCGGGAAAACTGGGACACTAATGCATTGTTGGTGGAGTTGTGAACGAATCCAACCATTCTGGAGAGCAATCTGGAATTATGCCCAAAAAATTATCAAAATGTGCATATCCTTTGATCCAGCAGTGTTTCTATTGGGCTTATATCCCAAAGAAATACTAAAGAAGGGGAAAGGGACCTGTATGTGCCAAAATGTTTGTAGCAGCCCTGTTTGTAGTGGCTAGAAACTGGAAAATGAATGGATGCCCATCAATTGGAGAATGGCTGGGTAAATTGTGGTATATGAATGTTATGGAATATTATTGTTCTGTAAGAAATGACCAGCAGGATGAATACAGAGAGGCTTGGAGAGACCTACATGAACTGATGCTAAGTGAAATGAGCAGAACCAGGAGATCATTATACACTTCGACAACGATATTGTATGAGGACATATTTTGATGGAAGTGGATTTCTTTGACAAAGAGACCTGAGTTTCAATTGATAAATGACGGACAAAAGCAGCTACACCCAAAGAAAGAACACTGGGAAACGAATGTGAACTATCTGCATTTATGTTTTTCTTCCCGGATTATTTATACCTTCTGAATCCAATTCTCCCTACGCAACAAGAGAACTGTTCGGTTCTGCAAACATATATTGTATCTAGGATATACTGCAACATATCCAACATATAAAGGACTGCTTGCCATCTAGGGGAGGGGGTGGAGGGAGGGAGGGGAAAAAAAATCGGAACAGAAATGAGTGTCGAAATAAAGTTGGGAGGAATGACTAATATGATGGATGACAGAATCAAGATTCAAAGTTATCTTGATGGACTGGAAAACTGTGCCAAAATCAACAAGATGACATTTAATGTGATAAAAAAAAAAAAAAAAAGAATAAATGGCTGAAACAACAAATTATAGACACAATCAATAATTTCATCCAAGAGAACAAAAATAATGAGACAACATATCAATATTTGTGGGATGTAGAGAGCCACAGATAGTGTGGAAACTCTCGGTGAGGAATAAGACCCTTCAGCCCATAGTGAACCTCCTGACAATGTCTGGTTCAGCTCCCCATTGCCCCTTAGGGCATCTCACCCTTTATGAGAAGTCAAGGAGTGTGTGACTATCTCTATTCTATTTGAAACAAGGGATACTTACAGTAAAGAGAGGCATTTACATATCTACAGTAGGGTGCTTATAGTTAGCACATTCACAGTGTGCTGTGGTAATGTAATGGTACTATAGCTGGCACTTGTTCAGTGTGCTGTAGTGATGTAATTGTACTAAAGTATTTAGGGGCTGAGAGGACTTGAAATAAAGGGACTCCATCTTTTTGACCCTCTTTTATCACTCCTGTACTAAGACCAAGGACTGTGGCTGGTCCTGAGATCCTCCAGAGAACAGGTCCACGTGGGATATTTTGGCACCCCAGCGTGGGGGTCCTAGAAATCATAGCACATTTTGGCATCACAACTTGGTGGCTATAGAAAGCACATTACAGTAGGATGCAGTCAAAGTGGTAATAAGGGAAAATTTTATATCTCTAGGTGCTTACTTGCATAAAATAAAGAGAAGATCAATAAATTGTACTTGCAACTTAAAAAAACTCGAAAAATAACAAATTAAAAACCTCAATTAAATACATACTTTGAAATTCTAAAAATGAAAAGAGAAATTTATAAAACCTAAAGTAAAAAAAAAAAATCTATTGAATTAATAAATAAAACTAAGAGTTGGTTTTATGAAAAAACCAACAAAACAGATAAACCTTTAGTTAATTTGTTTAGAAATAAGAAAGGGGAAAATCAAATTGTTAGTTTCAAAAATGAAAAGGAAGAATTTTCCACCAATGAAGAGGAAATTAGAGCAATAATTAGGAGTTATTTTGCCCAACTTTATATCAATAAATTTGGTAACCTAAGTGCAATGGAGGAATACCTACCCAAATATTAACATAAGAGAAAATAAATTACTTAAATAGTCTGATTTTTTAAAAAAGAAATAGAACAAGCTATTAATCAACTCCCTAAACAAATCCTCAGAATACATGTGAATTCTACCAACATTTAAAGAATAATGAACTCCAATACTATATTAACTATTTGAAAAAATAGGGAATGAAGGCCTCCTACAAAATTCCATTTATGACACAGACATGGTACTGATACCATGGTGAGGATGAAACCAGCTAGGACGAAAACAGAAAAAGAAAATTATAGACCAATCTCTCTAATGAATATTGATGCAAAAATCTTAAATAAAATATTAGCAAAGAGATTACAGAAAGTCATTCCCAGGATAATACACAATGACCAAGTAAAATTTTTACCAGGAATGCAGAGTTAGTTTAATTATAGAAAAACTATTAGCATATTTTACTATATCAATAAACAAATTAACAAAAAAACATATGAGTATCTCAATAGATGTAGAAAAAGCATTTGATAAAATCCAACATCCATTCCTATTAAATGAATAAATGGACTCTTCCTTAAAATAATCAGTAATATCCATTTAAAACCATCAGCAAACATTATATGTAATGAGGATAAACTAGAACCATTTCCAATAAAAACAGGGTTGAAATAAGGTTGCCTACTATCACCATTAAAATTCAATATTGAATTAGAAATTCTAGCTTTGGTAATAAGAGAAGAAAAAGAGATTAAAGGAATGAGACTATGTCACAAGGAAACCAAAATGTCACTCTTTTCAGATGATATGATATATACTTAGAGGACCCTAGAAAATCAACTAAAAAACTATTAGAAATAATCCACAACTTTAGTAAAGTTGTAAGAGATAAAATGAATCCACATAAATCATTAACATGTCTATCATCACTAACAAAGTCCAAAAGCAAGAAATACAAAAAGAAATTCCATTTAAAATAACTGTTGATAGTATAAAATATTTGGGAATTTATCTGACAAGGGAAAGTAAGGAACTATATGAGCAAAATTACAAAACACTTCCCACACTAATAAAGTTAGATCTAAACAATTGGAAAAATATCAAGTGCTCTTGGATTGGTTGAGCAAGTATAATAAATAGACAATAGTACCTAAACTAATTTATTTGTTTAATTCTATCCTAATCAGACTCCCAAGAAATTATTTTACAGACCTAGAAAAAATAACAACAAAATTCATCTGGAAGAACAAAAGGTCAAAAATTTCAAGGGAATTAATGAAAATGGAAATGAAGGTGGTCTAGCTGTACCAGATCTAAAAGTATATTATAAAGCAGCATTCAACAAAACCATTTGGTACTGGCTAAGAAATAGAATAGTTGATCAGTGGAATAGGTTAGGTTCACAGGACAAAATAGTCAATGACTATAGTAATCTAGTATTTCACAAACCTGAAGAAACCAGTTTTTGGAATAATAATTCACTATTTGCCAAAAACTCCTGGGAAAATTGGAAACTAGTATGACTGAAAGTAGGCATTGACCTACACATAATACTGTATACCAAGATAAGGTCAAAATGAGTACATGCTCTAAACCTAAAGAATGATATTATAAACAAATTAAAAGAACATGGGATAGTTTACTTCTCAGATCTATGGAGGAGGAAGGAATTTGTGACCAGAGAAGAACTGGTGATCATTATTGATCACAAATAGATACTTTTGATTATATTAAGTAAAAACATTTTTGTACAACAGCACTAATGCAGACAAGATTAGAAGGGAAGCAATAAATTGGGAAAAAATTTATATTCAGAGGTTCTAATAAAGGCCTCATTTCTAAAATATATAGAGAATTGACTCAACTTTATAAGAAATCAAGCCATTCTCCACTTGATAAATGGTCAATGGATATGAGCAGACAATTTTCAGATGAAGACGTTGAAAATATTTCTGGCCATATGAAAAGGTGCTCCAAATCATTATTGATCAGATAAATGCAAATTAAGATGCTTGTGAAATACCACTATATAACTCTTAGATTGGCTAAGATGACAGGAAAAGATAATGATGAATGTTGGAGGGAATGTAGGAAAACTGGGACATTGATGCATTGTTGGTGGAACTGTGAATGAATCCAACCATTCTGGAGAGCAATTTGGATCCATGATCAAAAAGTTATCAAACTGGATTCCCTTTGATCCAGCAGTGTTTCTACTGGGCTTGTATCCCAATGAGATCTTAAAGGAGGAAAAGGGACTCACATGTGCAAAAATGTTTGTGGCAGCTCTTTTTGGAGTGACAAGAAACTGGAACCTAAATGGATTTCCATCAATGAAGAATGGCTGAATAAGTTACGGTGTATGAATGTTATGAAATATTATTATTTTGTAAGAAGCGACTAGCAGAATGATTTCAAAGAGTCCTGGAGAAACTTATATGAATTTCTGCTAAGTGAGAGGAGCAGATTCAGGAGATCATTAAACATAGCAACAACAAAATTATATGATATTTAATTATGATGGATGTGGCTCTCTTCAACAATGAGATGATTCAAAGGAGTTCCAATTGTTTAGTGACGAAAAGAACCATCTACATCAGAGAGAAAACTGAGAACAGAGTATGATTCACAACATATCATTTTCACTTTTTTTATTTGCTTGCATTTTATTTTCTTTTATTTTTACTGGTTTGATTTGATTTTTTTTGTGCAGCAAGATAATTGTATAAATATATGTGCATATATCATATTTAACATATATTTTTTTACTATGTTTAACATATATTGGACTACTTGCCATCTAGGGAAAGTTGTGCATGAAAGGGAAAAATGAAACACAAGATTTTTCAAGGGCTAATATTGAAAAACTGTCCACTCATGTGTTTTGAAAAATAAAAAGCTTAAAAAATAAAAATTATGTATCTAGCCCTATTCTACAATTAGTAGAATTTGCTATTTGAGATAGAATCTCTTGGGAATGTAATGATATGCTTTTGAGTTTTGAATTTGATTTTTGGTCATGAAGTCAGTAAACCACCATTGGAGAGAAATGCCATCAAATTTGTAGCAGTGTTGTGGCAGCAAACTAGATACCCCCTGAGGAATAGGTAAGCATGTCATCATGACAAATGAAAATAATGGAATATTATGGTGTTGGAAGAATAAACAAATATAATGAATGCTGAAAAATATAGAAAGATATAAACAAATTGATTCAATATGAAGAAACCAAAGCTGGGAAAATTATATACACAATGCCTATAACATGGTAAATGAAAAGAACAATGGCAAACAAAACAATTTAGTATTATAGTTATGAAATTATAAAGGACACAGAGAATCATTGACGATATCTAAAAGCCTTCTCTCAACTAACTTGCAAAAGTTAAGATTTTAAGCTATATGTCTTTGCATATAAATCATATTTTAAAATTTTTGATTGTTTTAATTTTTTTTTCTGTTCTCCCTCCCATTAAAATTCTATGTGATAAGTCACAGCTTTAGGGAATAGGGAGATTGGGAGGGATTTGCATGGAAATTTGGGAAATATAAAAATAACTTAAAATTATTTAAAAAGGGTTGATTTCTGCTTCAAATCTAGATTTAACCACAATACCTCCAAAACAAAAAAAATTGTCTTCTATGTCTATTGCTGAATATTTTGAATTCTGAATACTTATCCTCAGAAATTATCAAAATGTATACTTCCTATACAATCTCAGTAAGTCAATTTAACTTTCTGGTGCTGTTTCTTCATCTACAAAATGAAAACTTGGTTAAATGACCTCTATTCCTTTTAGCCCTAATTTTGTGAACCTATGGATAAAACAATGACTTTTAATTTCATCCAAGAATGAACTTATAAACTCTTAGACAATAATATTCTTCTGAGGTACTGATGTGCTTCATTTACAGATAAGTATCAAAATAAGTAATAAAAATAATAATTTACCTCTGCATTACTTAGAATACTAAGGGCTATCATGCTCTTCTGAAGTATCAGTATGTTTCAAAGGAGGACATATCATTGGCCCATTCATTGCTTAGAATATGGGAGTTTGGGATGAAACTTTAGGAATAACCATGAGAGAGATGAATGGAAATAAACCTTGATTTTGTTCTATGGCATATGGTGAGCTTGACAAAAAATAATTCTACATTTTGCCTAAACTTTTAGTCCTATGACTTTGTAATTTTGGTTCCAAAGGCCATTGATAATGGGAAAATCTCATTGGGGGAGATTCATACCATGGACCTTGCCTAAGGGGTAGGGCAGAGTTAGCAAGAATGGGAGACATAAAAACTCCAATGTCTTCCAAAATCTTCAATCTCTTCAGGATTCAGAACCTTTTAGCTTTTGGTTTCACATTCAACTTGTTTTGGGTTTCAAAAGGAAAGACTCTGGAAAAAACTGACATGAAATAAGAGAGCAGTTCCTACCATGTCTTCATCTGAATCTTTCTCCTGCAGAGACTTCAGGGAACTTCAATGAGTTCTAGGACTCTCTTGCTTGAACTGAATTAATCTCAGTCCCAGTGGGAGTGCCCCTTATTCTCTATTGTACATACTATTTTCTTATATGTATGCTTCCTCTGACATCTGTTTTTATTACTGTCTTGGATAAATGGATCTCTTTGATACTTGCTATATATGTTCATTATAGAACTGAAATTCAGTATGAAGGGAATTAAACTTGGATATAAACCTTTGTATCTTTTCCTTATTAAAGGAACAGCAATTAAAAGTAAGCTTGAACCTGGAAACCACAACCCTTAGATTAATAATATTTAAGGGAATTATATCATTTTAGCCCAGTATCCTTTCTCTCTTAAAAGAGCAGAGCAATACAATTTCTGCCCTCAACCTCATGCTTCCCCTCCTGTTAGAAAATAACATTTTCCACTAGTATGATAAGAAATTATATTATTGTGGCAAAAAGAGAGATCTTACCTGTAATAGTCTAAATCAGATAAAAATAATTGCCTGATTTATATAATGGTTAAGATTTACAAAGTACTTTACACATGTTATACCATGTGATTCTCACAATAATCCTGTGAGTTAAGAGCTATGATTATTTTTATTTTACACATGTAAGAATTGAAGCTGAGAGAGTGAAGGTTTCAAGTCATCGATTCATTTAGCTATACTCTGTTGTCATTTGCTCCTAAATTCCCAGGCCATGTTTCAGTTGAATTTCACAAGAATGTCATGGTTTCTTTTTTTCTCATGGAGGCTGGGCAAATGCTATAAAGCTTTGTTAACCTTCAGAATGACTTGCAATCTGAGGCTGGCTTTAGAGACACCTTCAAAACTTTAGCTAGAGCATTGTAGCACACCCTTTTGACTTAGCAATAAATAACTCACCCATTCTGTGTTCAAACATTTTTATTATTAGCTTTATAAAATTATGCTGTCACTATCTGTGTGACCTGTTATTAGTGATGCTATTTGGTGGGAGGCAAACAATGCTGACCAGCAAAAAAAAAAAAATAACAATACCTGGAAACCAGGTAGACCAACCAGAAGGAGGTCCTTCAATGGAATATATATATATATATATATTCCATTGAAGGACCAGACAATTATAACATGGCACCAGAAAAGTCTGGGACGATAAAAATATTTAGGTAATCAATATCTTTTTTTTAAAATAACTTTTTATTGATAGAATCCATGCCAGGGTAATTTTTTACAGCATTATCCCTTGCATTCACTTCTGTTCCGATTTTTCCCCTCCCTCCCTCCACCTCCTCCCCTGGACAGCAAGCAGTCATTTACATGTTGAATAGGTTACAGTATATCCTAGATACAATATGTGTGCAGAACTGAACAGTTTTCTTGTCACAGGAAGAATTGAATTCAGAAGGTATAAATAACCCGGGAAGAAAAACAAAAATGCAAGCAGTTTATATTCATTTCCCAGTGTTCTTTCTTTGGGTATAGCTGCTTCTGTCCATCTTTGATCAATTAAAGATCTTTTTATCGAAGAGATCCACTTCCATCAGAATACATCCTCAAACAGTATCGTTGTTGAGGTATATAATTAGGTAATCAATATCAAGGAATTTTGTCACTAGGCAGTGGGAACCTGGTCATAGGGACTGTGGTTCCTGATAGGATTCCATTGCCTAGTGAATTGTCTAAAAGCAAGACTTGGAAGAAGTAGAATATGGGGTAGTGCCTAAATCAGAAGCTCAGTCAAGAAGTGAATTTTAGGAGTCATCAATTATTGTAAAAAGGCATTTCCACTGCTAAAACTCTGATACTCACAACAGAAATAATCAAAAGAGCAGTAACGATGATAATGTTAAAGTGCTACAAATTTGTATGCATGAATCCTTATATAAACCACATAAATCCATATATATATATATATATATGGATTTGTGTGTGTGTGTGTGTATCTTATATAAATCCTTATATAATAGGCTGAATTAGTTTTAAGGCATGGGGAAGATTTAAGCCGGCAGTTGAATTTAGTATTACAGGTAGAGAGAAGTGGAGGTAAGAGAAGCTGGCCATTGAATCTTGGACTTGTCATTTAAGCTTTATAGGCTTTAGCTTCTTTATTGGTAAAACAAGCAAATTGGACAATTGCATTCACTACTATATTTTCAACTCCCATTTATATGTAGATACCTAGCAAATCTATATCCTCGGTCCTTAACTCTCTTTAGATCCTGGCATTGACATCTCTAGAATGGGGCAGCTATAGTGCTCATTAAGTAGAGTACAGGGCTTAGAGTAAGAAAAATTTATCTTCCTGAGTTCAAATTTATTCTCAGACAATTTCTAGCAACGTGACCCTGGGCAAATCAAACCTGTTTACCTCAGTTTTGTCATTTGTAAAATGAGTTGGGAGAGAAATGGCAAACCACTTCAGTATCTTTGCCAAGAGAAAACCTCAAATGGGATCATGAAATATTGGACATGACTTCAAGTAACTAACAACAAAGAACAACAAAAAAGGGTTCTATAATAGCTATAAATCTGCTTTATGCACTTACTAGCCATATGAATTTAACTAAATCATTTAATCTCTCTCAATTCCAGTTTCCTCATGTATAAAGCAGAAATAATAAATATATCTGCCTCATAGGATTGTTGTGAGGATTAAATAGAATATTATATTTAAAAATCTTTACAAACCTTAAAATGCCATAAACTAATCAATCAACAAACATTTATTGTATTTGCTACTGTGCTAGATTCTGGGGTTAGGAAGGCAAAAATAAAACAGTTTATTTCTTCAGAGATATGCCATTTAAATGTTAAGTATTATTTATCATTCCCACCCGAGTTGTTCCTCAAACTCAAAACTGCCAAAATAAAGATCATCTTTTAGCAGAAGCCTCATTCTCTCTCAGGCTTCACTGTTTCTGACTATAATACTACTGTAACCCAGGATTCAGGTTCATTTTTTTTTTTTTATCATTTTGTCTGCTTCACTACTCATACCTAATTGGTTACAGAATCTCTTTGTATCTGACCCTTCCTTTCAGTACAGGTTTCATTATTCCTCAACCAGTATTTTGTAACAACTTTTTATAAAATCTTCTTGCCTCCATTAAAATCTTCCAAACAAATCTTCATTTAATGGCCAGATATTCATCTTCATGCATAGATACAAAATCTACTGAGCTGCTGATGTGTTACTCCTAAAGTAAAAGTCTTACTTTGCACTTCCTTGTCTGAAAATTCTGGTGGTTTCACATTGTCTCTAGGAAAACATTTAATTGCTTCTCAAACCTCAACCTAGTCCCTGTCTGACCACAGTCTATCTTTCCTAAATTGTCATTTACTTTCTCTCCTTTACACATTTTATTGTACAGCAAAACTGGCTGGACTATAATGTTGATTATATATATATATATATACATACATATATATGTGTGTGTGTGTATGTATGTATATATATGTTGCTTAATTAAAAAATTCTGCCTGAGTAAATCTCTAACTTCTGACCATTGAATTTGAGGTTCTCTCTGATATAGTGTGATGTTTCCTTTCCTACCAATATCTTATTCCTCTCTATTCAATTTATGCTCCAGCTGAGATATATTTTCTTTCCCCTGAATACTCCATCCATTTTCTAATCTCTATGTTATTGATTATAGTTTTATTATATTTATAATGCCCTTAATCTCCCCATTCACCTATAAAATTCTTACCAAACATTAAAATTCTTACCAAACATACCAAACATATAGAAATTTATAAAGAGTTGTTACAAAATACTGGTTGAGGAATAATGAAACATAAACCCAATGGAAATACTATTTCTTCTATGTATTTTTTCTGTTTTCCCCTATTAATAAAGATCTTGCCTACTTCATACTTTAGAAAACTCTGATTTTTATTTTTCTTCTCTTGCATTTGTCTTGTTACAGTTATTTCTGTGTAATATACCCTTTCATGCCAAAATAGATATTAAGTCTTATTTAAATGCCTTTTCTTCCTCTCAAATCCTTAGAACAATGTTCTACTAATAATAGGAGATCAATAAATATTAGTTGAATTTAACAGATTGGAATATTGTCTAAGAACTTTTCTGCTGGTTGTCTTCTTATCTGTCTGATTGTTCCTTAGTTACATCTTCATCTAGGTGATGTTTACTACATACAAGGCTTTGTTCTAGGCTCTATACTATGTGACTTGGTGATCTCATCAGCTCCCCCAAAGTCTCTTATCTCTATGTTTATGATTCACTGTTTATGATTATGATTGTTGACCTCCAATTTTGCATCTCCAAGTACCTATTAGAAATCTTGAACTAGATGTCCCATAGACATCTTAAACTCAATACATCTAAAACTGAAATCATCTTTCCCACAAAATCTTCGCAATTTATAACCTTCCCTATTACTATCAAAAGCACAATCATACTCCCAGTTGCCCAGTTTTGTAGATGAGCTATGGGATTAAGAGACAGTAAGTCATTGAGGATGGAGGTATCATCCTCAATGGCTTACTGTCTCTTAGTCCCATAGCTCATCTGTTGCCAAGACTTGTGAATTTTAATCTTCATAACATTTCTTCCTTTTTTCTTCTGACTCTGCTTGGTGTATTTATCTCAGGCCTGAACTGATGAAATGGCCTATTAGTTGGTTTTGTTGCAAGTCTCTTCTCATTCCAGTCCATCCTTTAGAGATTCAGATGTCAAAATGATATTTCTATTTTTCCTTAACAAACTTCAGTGGCTCCCTACCACTTCTAATATAAAATACAAAATATTTTGACATTCAAAGGGTTTTCTACAGATTTTCTAGTCTTTTCACATCTCACCACCTCACTCTACAATCCAATAATACTGGCCTCCTTGTTGTTCCTTGAATAAGAAGATTCATCTCCTGTCTCCATTCTTTTATATAGGCTTTCTCCCTCTTCTGCAGTATCTCTTCTCATATCCACCTGCTGGTCTTTTTGGTTTTTTCAATTTCCATATAAAATATAGTGCCTTACCTCTATTAATTTTTGCAAATTTATCTTGGATGTAGTTTGTTTATAAATAGATGTTTGCATGTGGTCTTCTCCATGAAACTGTTATCTTTTTCAGATTTAAGACTGTCTTTAAGCTTTCTTTGCATCTCTAGCATTTAAAACAGTTCCTAGCACATGATAGCTACTTAATAAAAAAATTTTGACTGACTTTCTAGCTCTAGAATGTCATTTATTATGCCATGATTCTATATACTGTTAATTCTCTTTGATACTATTCAGGAATAAGATTGAGGATAAAGGGAGTCTGCTTGTAGACAGCACATATCTATAAAATTTCCTCCTTTCAGTGTTTCCCAAAACAGAAATCATTTGGTTATCATAGTAATGCCAACTTTTGATTTTTCCTAGTAATGGCAGAAAGGGGGTATTATAGACAAACGAAATAGACAGATTTTATTTATTTCAATAGCTTTTAACTTTCTCCTTCCCATCTCATACTAAAGAATGATTGTGTGAAACAGCAAATTATAGACATAATTAATAACTTCATCCAAGAAAACGATAATAATGAGACATCATACCAAAATGTATGGGATGCAGCCAAAGCGGTAATTAGGGGAAATCTCATATCTCTAGAGGCCTATTTGTATAAAATAGAGAAAGAGAAGGTCAATGAATTGGGCTTGCAACTAAAAATGCTAGAAAAGGAACAAATTAAAAACCCCCAATCAAACACTAAACTTGAAATTCAAAAAATAAAAGGAGAGATCAATAAAATTGAAAGTAAAAAAACTATTGAATTAATTAATAAAACTAAGAGTTGGTTCTATGAAAAAACCAACAAAATAGACAAACCCTTAGTAAATCTGATTAAAAAAGGAAAGAGGAAAATCAAATTGTTAGTCTTAAAAATGAAAAGGGAGAACTCACCACTAACGAAGAGGATAATTAGAGCAATAATTAGGAGTTACTTTGCCCAACTTTACGCCAATAAATTCGACAACTTAAATGAAATAGAAGAATACCTCCAAAAATATAACTTGCCTAAACTAACAGAGGAAGAAGTAAATATCCTAAATACTCCTATCTCAGAAAAAGAAATAGAACAAACTATTAATCAACTCCCTAAGAAAAAAACCCCAGGACCAGATGGATTTACATCTGAATTCTATCAAACATTTAAAGATCAATTAACTCCAATGCTAAATAAACTATTTGAAGAAGTAGGGATTGAAGGAGTCCTACCAAACTCCTTTTATGACACAGATATGGTACTGATACCTAAACCAGGTAGGCTGAAAACAGAGAAAGAAAATTATAGACCAATCTCCCTAATGAATATTGATGCTAAAATCTTAAATAAAATATTAGCAAAAAGATTACAGAAAATCATCCCCAGGATAATACACTATGACCAAGTAGGATTTATACCAGGAATGCAGGGCTGGTTCAATATTAGGAAAACTATTAACATAATTGACTATATCAACAACCAACCAAACAAAAACCATATGATCATCTCAATAGATGCAGAAAAAGCATTTGATAAAATCCAACAGCCATTCCTAATAAAAACACTTGAGAGCATAGGAATAAAAGGACTTTTCCTTAAAATAGTTAGGGGCATATATTTTAAACCTTCAGTAAGCATCATATGCAATGGGGAAAAACTAGAACCTTTCCCAGTAAGATCTGGAGTGAAACAAGGCTGCCCACTATCACCATTATTATTCAATATTGTATTAGAAACACTAGCCTCTGCAATAAGAGTCGAGAAAGAGATTAAAGGAATTAGAGTAGGCAATGAGGAAACCAAACTATCACTCTTTGCAGATGATATGATGGTATACCTAGAAAACCCAGAGATTCTACTAAAAAGCTATTAGAAATAATTCATAATTTTAGCAAAGTAGCTGGCTACAAAATAAATCCCCATAAATCCTCAGCATTCTTATACACCACCAACAAAATCCAAGAGCAAGAGATACAAAGAGAAATTCCATTCAAAATAACTGTTAATAGCATAAAATATTTGGGAATCTACCTACCAAAGGAAAGTCAGGAATTATATGAGCAAAATTACAAAAAAAGTTTTCACACAAATAAAGTCAGACTTAAATAATTGGAAAAATATTAAGTGCTCTTGGATAGGTCGAGCGAATATAATAAAGATGACAATACTCCCTAAACTAATCTATTTATTTAGTGCTATACCAATCAGACTTCCAAGAAAATATTTTAATGATTTAGAAAAAATAACAACAAAATTCATATGGAACAATAAAAAGTCGAGAATCTCAAGGGAATTAATGAAAAAAAATCAAATGAAGGTGGTCTAGCTGTACCTGATCTAAAATTATATTATAAAGCAGCAGTCACCAAAACCATTTGGTATTGGCTTAGAAATAGATTAGTTGATCAGTGGAAAAGGTTAGGTTCACAAGACAGAATAGTCAACTATAGCAATCTTGTGTTTGACAAACCCAAAGATTCTAAATTTTGGGATAAGATTTCATTATTTGATAAAAACTGCTGGGATAACTGGAAATTAGTATGGCAGAAATTAGGCAAGGACCCACACTTAACACCACATACCAAGATAAGATCAAAATGGGTCCATGACCTAGGCATAAAGAACAAGATTATAAATAAATTAGAGGAACATAGGATAGTTTATCTCTCAGACTTGTGGAGGAGAAAGAAATTTGTGACCAAAGATGAGCTAGAGACCATTACCGATCACAAAATAGAAAATTTTGATTATATCAAATTAAAAAGCCTTTGTACAAACAGAATGAATGCAAACAAGATTAGTAGGGAATCAACAAACTGGGAAAACATCTTTACAATTAAAGGTTCTGATAAAGGCCTCATTTCCAAAATATATAGAGAACTGACTCAAATTTATAAAAAATCAAGCCATTCTCCAATTGATAAATGGTCAAAGGATATGAACAAACAATTTTCAGATGAAGAAATTGAAACTATTACCACTCACATGAAAGAGTGTTCCAAATCACTATTGATCAGAGAAATGCAAATTAAGACAACTCTGAGATATCACTACACACCTGTCAGATTGGCTAAGAAAAAATAATGATGAATGTTGGAGGGGATGCGGGAAAACGGGGACACTGATGCATTGTTGGTGGAGTTGTGAACGAATCCAGCCATTCTGGAGAGCAATCTGGAATTATGCCCAAAAAGTTATCAAACTGTGCATATCCTTTGATCCAGCAGTGTTTCTATTGGGCTTATACCCCAAAGAGATACTAAAAAAGGGAAAGGGACCTGTATGTGCCAAAATGTTTGTAGCAGCCCTGTTTGTAGTGGCTAGAAACTGGAAAATGAATGGATGCCCATCAATTGGAGAAGGGCTGGGTAAATTGTGGTATATGAATGTTATGGAATATTATTTCTCTGTAAGGAATGACCAGCAGGATGAATACAGAGAGGCTTGGAGAGACCTACATGGATTGATGCTAAGTGAAATGAGCAGAACCAGGAGATCATTATACACTACGACAACGATATTGTATGAGGATGTATTCTGATGGAAGTGGATTTCTCTGACAAAGAGACTTAACTGAGTTTCATTGGATAAATGATGGACAGAAACAGCTACACCCAAAGAAGGAACACTGGGAAATGAATGTGAACTATTTGATTTTTTATTTTCTTCCTGAGTTATTTTTACCTTCTGAATCCAATTCTCCCTATGCAGCGGGAGAACTGTTCGGTTCTGCAAATATGTATTGTATCTAGGATATACTGCAACATATTTAACATATATAGGACTGCTTGCCATCTTGGGGGGGGGAGGGAGGGAGGGGAAAAAACGAAACATAAGTGATTGCAAGGGATAATGCTGTGTAAAAATTATCCTGGCATGGATTCTGTCAATACAAAGTTATTATTAAATAAAATTAAATTAAAAAAAAACAAAAACAAAAACAAAAACTTTCTTCTTCCCTAGCATAATCACAAGCATTGCCAATAGGGTGATATTAACTGATTTGAGTATCTCCTTGTCTAATTCCTCCTATCTATTAGTTTCTGGTGGAGGTGCTAATGAGCAATGAAACAAGGAAAACAAGTGAACTACAGGGAGAAGGAACAAAAGGAGTAGATAATTAGCCCCTGAATTACATAAACCCTAGACACTCCTTTGTTTTTTTATTTAGAAATATATTTAATCAGTAATGCTAGGGAATTGTGAGTTGTTACATAGCTGTCAGGAAAATTGCTTTAGCATTTTTAGTTTAGTGTAATTCCTGAATCAGGCAGTCATCATCCACACTATACTATAAGCTTAATGAAGACAGTGGCTTAACTTTTTTTTTTTTCTCTTTTTAATCCTTTCACAGTACTTAGATTATTTTCTATATAGAAGATAGTAATTAAATACTTATGAATTTATTGAATATTTGAATATCATTGGACATTAGGTAACATAAATCAGCCAATTAGTTATTACCAATCCTTTTGGCTTCAAAATTTCATAGTCTCAGGAATAAACAAAGTCACGGACTTTGCAGCTGACAAGCCAGATCTGTCATTTCAGCTGTTGTCATGGTCAATGCTAATTACCATAGTACTGTAAAGTCTCTCACATGGGGTTCTGCATCACTTGCTAGAAGAAGCCAAAATGAACAGATTGGCCATGAAACTGCCTGAGCATTTCACAACAAAGCTTAATGTTACAAATTCTGCTGTTGACTCTGCCATTTACTCAATGAAGAGAAGCCAATCTCTTAACTTAGAGACTCTGGTGCTCTGGTGTTGAGATACTCTATTGGGATCATGGCTTCAATAGTTTTGCCACACCACCCATGAATAAAGATTATTTCTCTTCTATATTCTTTTCTGTGTGATTCTTGTCCATAAAATTTGATAAATTTTCCCAGTCTGCTGGTGAAATTGGTCTTATGTATACTTATTTGAAAACTAGATTTTTTTCTTAATTTATAAAATCATAAAATTTCAGCATTTGATGGGATTTTCTCAGGCCATCTAAATCAATCCATGCTAGAACAGCAATACCCTCTAGATCCCAGCTTCTTAAACTGTGGTTCCCTATCTCATATGACGTCTCATAACTGAGTGTGGGGGTATGAAATTGTGATTTTTTAATCAGTAAATGTTTGGTTTTCATAAGAAAATGTTTCAAACATCATTAATAATTAGAGAAATAAAAATTAAAACAACTCTAAAGTTCCACCTCATACCTATCTAATTGGCAAAGTCAACAGAAAAGGAAAATGACAACAGAGATACTTCAGGAAAACTTGCGCTCTAATACTCTGTTGGTAGTCTTGTAAATTGATCTATCATTGGGGAAGATCTGGACATAATATACTAAGTAATTGAATGTAATTGTGCTTTAAGAAACAATGGAAAAATTCTTTGGCACAAATTTAATTTTGCCTTTTATTAAAATAGGAATAAATTTGCATGTAAAACAAGTTTTATAATTGTATAATGTAAATCACAATTTGGAGTTTAGGGAAGCAAAAGTTATTATAGTATTGTAATTACCTAATGAATAAAACTAAAAATAAATCTTTAAAAAAAGAAACAATAGATAAAATGAGTTTTTAAAAATCTTAATATCCATATGAACTGATTCAGATAGAAGTTAAGAAAACCAAGAGAATAGCTTATATCATAATGACAACAATGGGAAGACAAACAACTTTTGAAAGACTTAAGCATTCTGACAGAAACCAAGACCATCTATGATTCCTTAGGTCCAATGAAGAAAAGGTCCATCTCCTACCAATATGGTATTGAATTCAAAATTTAGAGTGAGAAACACACTTGAACATAGTCATTGTTAATTGATTTTATACATATGATTATATGTATATGTACATTGTGTATTAAAACAATTATACTTATATAATATTAAAACAAAAATAAAATTAATTTTGCATGATAATATATAATTATTACAATTTTTTTAATATTGGAAGAAAGTTTGATGGGGAAAAGAAAAATCAATTCTTAATTTTTAAAAAACCAAAAGAAGTTTGATTTGTATACCTATTTATATATCTACATACCTGAGGTCATGTAAAGATTTTCTGAGTGAAAGGGGAAAACCTTTAAGAAGTCCACTTGTAGGTAAACTCTTACAAGTGCTATTTGCTTTGCTTGAAGATTTCCAATATGTGTGTGTGTGTGTGTGTGTATGTGTGTGTGTGTGTATGCACATTCATTTTTCATTCTCATTTTTATTTTTGCACCCAGCATATTATTTTACAGGTAATGAGTACTCAATAAATAACTATTGAATGTTACTTAATTAATAAATTTTAGTTTGTATTTTGCTTATATTTAAATTTTATGTAATTGTATTAAATTATATTTAACACATTAAATTAATTTACATAATTATAATTAATTATATAAGAATTATAATAATTATATTAAATTAACTACATATACTATAAATTATATTTAGTTTATTTTGAAATTTTCCCCAACACTTGAAAACTACATATAATCAGGATATAATTGTTTTCAGAAGCCAATTTTGCCTCATACATATGAAATACAATTTGTACATTGACTGAAACTTATAGAAATACCACTGGATTTATGGCTATGGACTTTCTATTATTTTGTAGCATGCTATAGTAATTAAGTGTGATCTGAGATTCAGGAATTCTAGAAGATAAAGGAATGAAGAGAACCACAGCGTCAGTTTGGATAGAAAAACAGAAAATAGAAGGTAGAAGAGTTTTGGATATTATTAATGACAGAGAATTTTATTATTAAATATTAACAATTCTACAGGAAAAAAATAAATATATTTATGTGCCTTATTGTAATTCATTTAAGATTTTCAAAACTTTCAAAACAAATAGATAGTATTTTATGAAATCACAAATATTAAGAATTTTCTTTTCTGATCTTAGGAACCAACAGTCACTTGTTTTCATCTAAATTATTGTCTTCTTTCTACAGAAGTTGAATGGTAAGCCATCTGTATTTGACAATGGAGGGGAATTGTTGAGATTTTCATTTGTAATATTGAGTATTAAAACAATCTTAAATAAAGAAAGAAAGCAGTCATGTATGTTTATATTCAAGTGAAAGTTACAAAGTTACTTAATAAAATATATGCAATATATTTAATCAATTCTTGATTTGACTTTGGATTTAGGTAATACAACTATACTAATTGAACTATAATGTTTCATATCATACTTTTGTAGCATAAACACAGTTCAATAAAAAACAGCTTACTGTAGAGCAATTTCAATTTCAGGATTTAACCCATTGTTTATCTTAATTTTTTGTGTTTGTATATGCATATATGTATGCATGTCTTATAGTTATATTTTCTAAGATTCTAAAATAAAATTCAAGAAAGCAATTTCAATATTTCAATTCATAGCTCATTAGATTGAGAGTTGGAAGTGACTTTACACATCATCTATTGCAATACTCTCATTTTGTTCATGAAAAATTGAGGACTAGCAAGGTCAGTCAGTCCATCAATAAACATTGTGCAAAGTATTATATAGTAAATGAGTAATGTACTATATTAAGCAATGGGAATACAAATATGAAAAAGAATGACAATGCCTGGATTCTGGGATCTTACAACATAATGGAATTGATGATACAAAAAGGGCAACTGAAAAGCAGGAGAGAAAGGGAAAAGGAACGCAATCCAATGATGCATGGTAAAGAAATCTAGGGGTGGATGCCCTTTAATATTGCCTAATTTGTCTTTTTATCTTATGTTATTTCCATGTTTACATAACCTGCACCTGGATAATCCCATCATATTTCTTGAAGACAGTAGCTATGTTTTCTATCAATCACAAGATGCCATTTAACCAAAATAGCATTATGCAAATAGCCAATATTTAGCAATCAAAGAACTTAAATAAGAAGTCAGAACCTAAAATAGCATTAAGAATCTGTCATTAGACTTTAAAAGGCATGAACCTTTCTTTAATCTTACAAAATTACATGATCCCATTTTGACCTATTGGTGAAATATTCTTAACAGATTTTATTATGAGAGCTTTGTGGGCAGAATTTGAAGTGATTCTCCTTTGTTACTCAGAGCCACGACATTTCAATAATTGTGGCATTCCATCTTTATTCCATATGATTTGTTGCCATTTTAAGGGTTTTAGAATCGGTATGGATTTTCTGACCATCTAACCCTACCTGTTTATTTTCTAGATGAAGATACTGAGCTTCAGAAAAGTTGGTGTTCTCAAAATCAGACAGTGAAACAACCAGTACTCGAACTTCTTTCTTTCCTAACTACAAACTCAATATTTGCTTCAAAGACTGTGGATTTTTATTTCTTGACAGAAACTGTTATTTTGATTTGCAGTTTGATACTCCTATGTCATAACCTATATATCTTAGCTGTGATAAGTTTTTGCATAGCCAAACCATGATTCTCTGGAATTTTCTTCTATTTCCAACCACTAAATTTCCTAGATAAAAAAAAAAAAATCCTTTTATATGTGTACTCCAAAAGTACTTCCCTTAAATTTTGAGCTTTTTGCCCTCTTTCACCCTTTATTTCAGCTTTATATTATTTACAGATAAGAACTCTAGATCCCATTATATGTTTTCTTTATTAGGATAGTTTTTAAGGATATAATTAATTAATTTTTTTCATTTTCATCAGAGTAATTTCTCTCCCTCTGCATTGATATTCTTCATATAAAAGCATTTTTTCTTTTCTTTTTTTTTTGGGTGAGGCAATTGGGGTTCAGTGATTTGCCTGGGGTCACACAACTTAATACTTATTAAGTGTCTGAGTTTGGATTTGAACTCAGTTCATCCTGATTTCAGGACCAGTGCTCTATCTATTGCCTAATTTAACTGCTCTCCTCCCTCAAAATTGTTTTAATTATAAATAGACAAAAGCTTTTTTTTCTTTGCCCAGAAAATACCAAATGAAAACATGAATAGTCTGGCATGATTGGACAACAAAATGAAATGCTTTCAAGGATAGTTAGGTGGCACAGTGGACAGAAGGCCAGTTCTGGAGTCAGGAATACAAATTTTCTTGAGTTCAAAATTAGCCTTGTATATTTATAAGTTATGTGACCTTGGACAAGTCACTTAATGTTGATATCTTGAAGCTAGCTCAATGGCTAATTGGTAGTACAAAGATTGCCTGGGAGTTTAATGTTTTCTTTTTTTCTTTTCTTTTTTTTTTGCTTGTTTTGTTCCAGATTTTTCTTCATGTCAGTATATTTAACTTTTTAAATCAATTGTTGTTACTTACACTGCTTAGTTTGGAGGGACTTGCCATTATAGTTGCAATTTTTTTATTTATCTAAATTATTTACACTTTATAAGCCAAAATTTTTTATTTCTTTCTTTCTAACATTTCTCTAAATTCTAATGTTAATATTAAACTATTCTGAAACATCTTGCTGGGGCACTATTCTCTCTTGATAATTTACAGCATTCTCTATTTCATTAAGTATTGTCATTTCCTTTCTCTTGTAATATGAAATTAGAGAAAATTTTAATAATACTTTGGCTTTGATTTGGTTTTGATACTTATCTTCCTTTCTAATTTTTAGTATCTTCTTTATTGATTTATCATCTTATGCTCTAGATTTTTAATTGAATTTTCCCTCTCTTGATATCTTTGATTCTTTTATCCTTTTTATCTTATATTTTCAAATACATTACTTTATGCCTCTTTTTCCTTTGAAAGTGGTTGATAGTATGTTAACCCCATTCCCAACCTAAAGATGTATCCGAGAGCTGTCTCAATATCCTCCTATGTTGGGAAATTAATTTTTTTCTGCCCTCAATCCTTCCCCCGAGTAACTGCTGGACAGGGACAATTCTTTTATTGAATTCAGTTCTTTTTACTTCAGGTCTAGCAAAACCAAGCATTCTAGACCTCTGCTCCAATTTCTCCCATTCTTTAATTATGCAGAACTCGGAAAACATTGTACACAGTAACAGCAACATTGTGTGATTATCAACTGTTAGGTCTTCTCAAGAATGTAGTGAACCAAAACAATTCTAATAGATTTGTGATGGAAAATGCCATTCATATCCAGAGAAAGAACTAGAGAGAGTAAATGCAGATGAAAGCAGACCATTTCCATTTTTTCATGTTTTTTTCTGGCTTTTCTTTCATAAAAGGATTAATATGAAAATGATTATACCTATATAACCTATATTAGGTTGCTGGCTTTTTTGGGGAAGAGGGAAAGAAAAAGGGAGAAATAATTTGGAATTTAAAATTTCACAAAAAAATGAATTCTAAAAAGTATCTTTACATGTAATTAGAAAATACTCAGTGTAACCCCTCCCAAAGTCAATGTTTGTCTATTTTTAAAATTTATTATTATTATTTTTTAATAAAACTTTTTATTTTCAAAACATATGCATGGATAATTTGACAACATTGACCCTTGCATAGCCTTGTGTTTCAGATTTTCTCCTTGTTCCCCTCCCCCACCCTCTCCCCTAGATGGCAAGTAATTCAATATATGTTAAACATATTAAAATATATGTTAAGTTCAATATGTATAAACATATTTATACAATTCTCTTACTGCACAAGACAAATCAGAACAACAACAATAAAAAAGAAAGTAAATGAGTAAGAAAACAAAATGAAAGCAAACAATAACAAAAAGAGTGAGAATGTTATGTTGTAATCCATTTTCAGTTCCTATAGTCCTCTCTCTGACTGTAGATGTCTCTCCTCCTCACAAGATCATTGGAAGTGGCATCAATCATCTCATTTTTGGAAAGAGTCATGTTCATCAGAATTGATCATCCTATACTATTGATGTGTTGTGTACAATGATCTCCTGGTTTTGCTCATTTCACTTAGCATCAATTCATGTAAGTCTCTCCAGGCCTTTTTAAAACCATCCCCCTGATCATTTCTTGTAGAATAATACCATCTCATAACATTCATAAACTGTAATTTATTTAGCCATTCTCCAACGATGGGCATCCGCTCAGTTTCCAGTTTCTAGCCATTACAAAAAGGGCTGCCACAAATATTTTTACACATGTGGGTCCCTTTCCTTCTTTTAAGATATAGGCCTAATAGAAAGAAACACTGCTGGGTCAAAGGGTATGCACAGTTTGCTAACTTTTTGAATATAGTTCCAAATTGCTCTCCAGAATGGCTGGATCTGTTCACAGTTCCACCAACAATGTATCATCAGTGTCCCAGTTGCCCACATTCCTTCCAATATTTGTCCTTGTCTTTTCCTGTCATCTTTGCCAATCTGAGAGGTGTATGGTGGAATCTCAGAGTTGTGTTAATTTGCATTTCTCTGATCATTTAGAGCACCTTCTCATATAATTAGAAATAGTTTTAATTTCTTCATCTGAAAATTGTCTGTTCATATACTTTAATGATTTATCAATTGGAGAATGGTTTGTATTCTTATAAATTTGAGTCAATTCTCTACATATTTTAGAAATGAGGTCTTTATCAGAACCTTTATAAGTAAAAATGATTTCCCAATTTATTACTTCTAATATTGTCTGGGCTAGTTTTTTTTTTTTCTTTAAGTCAATGTTTGTTGCAATAGAACAACAGATAAAGGAAAAAGTTGAGGTGCATTGACATAATCGTCAGCAAGAGTGAATTCTTAAGTCATAAACCTACATGCAGATTCAAACACCCTCATAGGAACTTAGAAGCTAATATAAGAGAGTGATTGAATGAAGTGTTGTGAAGTTGTGTTTTCCATTGTTAATTCTGTTAAGGTGCTATATTTTTTGTTTCTTTCTAATCCTATGCATTTATATGTAATTGCTCTACTTTTAGGGTGTAACTTTTCTTTTGGGGATTTCAAGAATTAGTGGTGGGACTATAGAAAATAATTCATGATCAGTCTTATTGATTGAATCTTATCTTTCTATTTTCATCCTTGAATACCCTTGGGATAATTTTGCTTAGTTGAATATCTTGCCAAGCTTTCTTTAAACTGGATTTACCCTTCACTGCTTTTCTCTGATTTGTGAGGCAATACTGCTGTCTTTATCATATATCATTCTCCATAATATTTTATAAATGAGTTTATATTCTACCCATTGTTGACTTTGGCAGTCATCTCTCTCTACTTGGCAAGTAAGTCAAATGTCTGCTGACTAAGATGTTTTCTGAGTTCTTTTGTTCTTCTGGTAGTAATTAATTTACATGGATTATACTTCTAGATGAAATTTTTATAGTTAATGCTTTTGTCAGTTTTATTCCCCCTTTCACATTTTTGATTATTAAGAACTTATTTAAATAATTCAGGGTTAAATCATTTTAATTGTATGTCATATTTTTTTCTCATGAAAATTCCTTTAAAAAATTAATTCTGATCTTAGCTCCAACAAGTCGATGGTCTGACTGCAACAGAGACAGCTGACTCAGTATTACTCCTGCATAAATAACAAGTCTTTTGCACTTATTTAAAATGTAGTTGCTTTCATTCTTTGTGATGGTATTTGGTGCTCTATATTACTAGCACCAGCCTAAATTTTTTAAAATGTTCCTTAGGTAGAAGCATAATTTACAGATTTTGGAACTTCATTTACATTGCCTGAATTATACTCTTCACATATATCTCCCAACCATGAACTTTTGCCATGCCTGTATTGAAATTTCTAAGTTTCAGAGTATATGTTCATTTGGTTTGGAGAGGCTAGTGATGTACTTTGTAGAATTTCTCTACCAGTTCTTCTCAGTGCTTGACCAAGTATCTGGCACATATTAGGTGACAAACAAATGTTTATTGACTAACTGGTAGTGTATAAGCTATAATTATTTTCATTGTATTCTTTTTTTGCAAATATTTCTCAATAGTATTGAATTACGTGATGACCAAATTTTCCATGAAATAATATATCTTGTGGTCTCTGGAACATATAATTTGAAATAATCTCACATGTAGCTTAAATATCCTTCTCTTTCTGCATTTATATATTTTAATATGTATTTTAATATCACCTACATTTCCCACTTTTGCAAACAAGTGGGGGGAGTTATATTCTTTTATTTTTTGAGTTACTCTCATATATCTACTTTGGGGTCAAGCCTTGTCAATATCATTTTTCAGGGTTCATTTTTATTTGTTTTTCATTTATATTGTGGAAATACTGAAAATTGCCTTTTTGGTTTTACCTTTTGTACTTTGCTTCAGTTAATTTGAACTGTATCATGCTACTCTGAATTCATGTGTTCATTGTTTATTACAGAATAGTCATATTTAAACATATTCATATTCTACTACTTGTTTGTGGGTGTTTGCTACCACAAAAAGAGCTATTGTAAAAATTAAAACACACACATACAAAACTTTCTACTGGCATAGCAACCTGATAGTGAAAAAAAAAATAGCCCATGAAAAATTAAAAAAAAATATTACATAGAAGACAATGGAAAAGCACATAGTCAAATGTGCAATATATTATCAATGAGGAATTCTAAAGAACTGGAGTAAAATATGTCATAGAAATCTATAAGAAGAGATAGGTTAATTGTTAAAGAAGAATGAAATATGAAAGTTGCACAGCCAAAGTATTCAGCTGGTCCATTTCAGAGATTAGTAGAAAATTAGAAATCACCCAGTCATGTTAAGTAGCATGCCTATGGAGAACTTATTCAACAATACACTGCCAAGGAAGGCTGATACAGGTTAGTTGTGATTTGCAATATCAGAAAAGATATCAATATCAATGACTTATTGAATTCATTTGAGTACTCAAGTATGGCTTATAAAAGATATCTTTATTATCATTATGTTGTTGTTCAGTCATTTCAGTTAAGTTCAATTTTTTATGATCCTAGTAGGGTTAGAGTTTACTATTTCCTTCTTCAGATTATTTTACAGATAATGAAACTGAGAAAAACAAGGTTAAGCAACTTGCTCAAGATCACACAGTTAGTAAGTATATGATGACAAATTTGAAAAAGACAGGAAGAGGAGTATTTCTGATTCCAGACCTATCACTCTATCTATTGTGCCATCTTAGCTGCCTCGAGTGTGTTTCTTAAAAATGTCATTTTATATTTGTTCATAACTCCTTAGAATATTCTTTTATAATCATTTTTGTAAAGCTATATTAGAATACTGAAAACAGCATCATTCAGAAATCATTGATAGTTACCTATAATTAATTTATCCTCTAATATATTCAACTCTCTATATTATTTTGTTTCGACATTTCTAGTGATTCTATGAATCTCTGAGAGAGAAATATTAAATTCTTATAATATTGTAATGTTATTATGGATATTTTTAACCTTTCTTTTACTTTTCCTACTGGATGGTATTTCCTTCTGTGTTAATATAAAGACTGCCTCAAAAGAGACACTATATGTCTAGGTATAGAACTGGGCAATTGAGAAAAGGGAGAGTAAAACATAATGGCCTCTATAGACTTATAGTGAACTCTCTCTACATCCTTCACTCTACCCAGTCTTCTAAGTAGTTATCTTTTAACTTGACATTAAATTGCTGTAGCTGACAAATCAAAGGGCCTGACAAATGAGGCCATGGAATCCGGAGCAACTGAAAGATTGGGAACTTTTGCTGCCCTGAGAAATTACCAAAAGACAAACTCTGAAGATGTCTAAAATTGTCAAATCTAAGATCACGCAGGACCATCCTGGACCAGCATATGAATTGTGGGAGAAGTGAAGAGACATAGGGCATGAACACTAAAAAATAAGAATAGGTGTGTTTTTAGTCAGGTATTTTTCTTTAAGAATTGCCTTATGAGACTTCCGGTTAAGATGGCAGAGAGGAGGCACATAGCTGTGTAGCTCCATGCTTTCTCTCACTATCCATTTCATTACAAGCCTCTGAATTAATGCTTGACTGAAAAAAAAAAAAAAAAACCCACAAATAGTTACCAAGAGAAGCCATCCTTGAGATTCGCCAAGAAAGGTCTGTCTTTACTGGAGGGCTGGGACGGTTTTAGATCGGGCGCAGGCTGAGGGCAGCGGCAGTGAGAGCACGGGAGCAGACGGGAGAGGAGGTGGGGAGTGATCGCAGCCGTCTCTGCGGGGAGAGCTTCACTACAGGTTTGGATACTTTGCTCCAGCAGCAAGTCAGCAGCCCAGCAGAGAAGCTAAAAACACCGGGGCTGAAGAATACAACCGCAAACAGCTGGAGTCTCTCGGGACCTGCCTCCCCACCCCCAGTGACTCAGCACTCTCTGGGATCTCAGAGCCAGGCGCAGCACAGTCGGGCCAGTGCCTCACAGCTGCCCCCTGCAGTCTGTAGAGGAAGCTTGGTAACATACCCAGCCCCTCCCCCAAAGAAAGACTCCAGTTTTTTTCTGTTTTTCTTTTCTAGTTTGTCTCTGATTATTAGACAGAATGAGCAAGAAGCTGAAGAGGACTTTAACCCTTGACAGCTTCTATACAGATAGAGAGCAGAGTCTAAATCCTGAGGAGACTAAAAACAGACAGTCCCCAGGTGAATCCCCAAAGGAGGAGATCATCTGTTCCTCAGCACAGATGAACCTCATAGAAGTAATTAAAAAGATTCTCACAAGGGAGCTAGAAGAAAAATGGGAAAAGCAGAGGGAGGCTTGGCAAAAGGAGAGGGAAGCTTGGGAAAAGGACAGGGAGGCTTGGCAAAAGAGCCTGGAGAAGTCAGTTAAAGAGAGAGTGGATAAAGAAGTAAAATCCTTGAAAAATAGGATTGGTGAACTGGAAAACAAAATTGGCGAAATGGAAAAAAATTCCATAGAACAAAAGAACTCAATGGGACAATTAGAAAAAGATTTTTTAAAAGTGAGTGAAGAAAATACTTCACTGAAAATCAGAATTGAACAATTGGAATTGAATGACTCGAGGAGACAAGAAGAATCAGTGAAGCAAATCGAAAAAAATCAAACAATGGAAAAGAATGTGAAATACCTTCTGGGGAAGACAACAGACCTGGAAAACAGATCCAGGAGAGACAATCTGAGAATCATTGGACTCCCAGAAAAGAATGATGAAAAAAAGAGCCTGGACACTATTTTCCAGGAAATTATCAAAGAGAACTGCCCAGAAGTCATAGGAACAGAGGAAAAAATAAACATTGAAAGGATTCATCGATCACCTACTGAAAGGGATCCTAAAATCAAAACACCAAGGAATATAGTGGCCAAATGCCAGAACCCTCAGATGAAGGAAAAAATATTGCAAGCAGCTAGAAAAACCCAATTCAAGTATCAAGGAACCACAATAAGGATCACCCAGGATCTGGCAGCATCCACATTAAAAGATCGAAGGGCCTGGAATATGATATTCTGAAAGGCTAAGGAACTTGGTATGCAACCAAAAATAACTTACCCAGTGAGAATGAGCATCTTTTTCCAGGGAAGAAGATGGACATTCAACAAAGTAAGCGAATTTCATCTATTTCTGATGAAAAAGCCAGAACTTAACAAAAAGTTTGATCTACAAATATAGAACTCAAGAGAAATCTAAAAAGGATTTTTTTTTATTTTTTTTATTTTTTTTTAAAATTTTTTATTTAATAATTACATTATATTGACACTCATTTCTGTTCCGATTTTTTTTCCCCTCCCTCCCTTCACCTCCTCCCCTAGATGGCAAGCAGTCCTTTATATGTTGGATATGTTGCAGTATATCCTAGATACAATATATGTTTGCAGAACCGAACAGTTCTCTTGTTGCGTAGGGAGAATTGGATTCAGAAGGTATAAATAATCCGGGAAGAAAAACAAAAATGCAGATAGTTCACATTCGTTTCCCAGTGTTCTTTCTTTGGGTGTAGCTGCTTTTGTCCGTCATTTATCAATTGAAACTCAGGTCTCTTTGTCAAAGACATCCACTTCCATCAAAATATGTCCTCATACAATATCGTTGTCGAAGTGTATAATGATCTCCTGGTTCTGCTCATTTCACTTAGCATCAGTTCATGTAGGTCTCTCCAAGCCTCTCTGTATTCATCCTGCTGGTCATTTCTTACAGAACAATAATATTCCATAACATTCATATACCACAATTTACCCAGCCCTTCTCCAATTGATGGGCATCCATTCATTTTCCAGTTTCTAGCCACTACAAACAGGGCTGCTACAAACATTTTGGCACATACAGGTCCCTTTCCCTTCTTTAGTATTTCTTTGGGATATAAGCCCAATAGAAACACTGCTGGATCAAAGGGTATGCACATTTTGATAATTTTTTGGGCATAATTCCAGATTGCTCTCCAGAATGGTTGGATTCGTTCACAACTCCACCAACAATGCATTAGTGTCCCAGTTTTCCCGCATCCCCTCCAACATTCATCATTATTTTTTCCTGTCATCTTAGCCAATCTGACAGGTGTGTAGTGGTATCTCAAAGTTGTCTTAATTTGCATTTCTCTGATCAATAATGATTTGGAACACTCTTTCATATGAGTGGTAATAGTTTCAATCTCATCCTCTGAAAATTGTCTGTTCATATCCTTTGACCATTTATCAATTGGAGAATGGCTTGATGAGAAATCTAAAAAGGTAAAGATTAATCTTGGGAACTATATTTCGACTATATAGATGTATAAAGAATACATGTATACCTTGTTCTAGAAATTGATGTGGAAAGGACATTGTACCAGAAAAAGGGTAAAGTGGGGGTAGTACATCTCATGAAGAGGCATAGGAAACCTATTATATCTGAGAGAAAGAATGGAGGGGGATGAATATAATGGGTATCTTACTGCCTTCAGAATTGGCTTTAAGTGAAAAATTCTAAGACATATTCAATCTATGGTGAAACTTCTCCCACCTCATTGAAAAGTGAGAAGGGAAAAGTGAAAAGGGAAGGAATAAGCTAAGAGGAAGGGAATATGGAAACTGGGAGGGAAAGGGGTAAGATAGGAGGAGGAACTCTAAGGCGGGGGAGGGATACTAAAAAGGGAAGGCTGTGAGAAGCAAGTGGTGCTCACAAGCTTAATACTGGAAAGGGGGGAAAGGGGAAAGAAGGGAGAAAAGCATAAACCGGGGTTAACAAGATGGCAAGTAATACAGAATTGGTCATTTTAACCATAAATGTGAACGGGGTAAACTCCCCCATAAAGAGGAAGCGGTTAGCAGAATGGATTAAAAGCCAGAATCCTACAATATGTTGTTTACGGGAAACACACCTGAAGCGGGGAGATACATGCAGGTTAAAGGTAAAAGGTTGGAGCAAAATCTACTATGCTTCAGGTGAAGTCAAAAAAGCAGGGATAGCCATCCTTATCTCAGATCAAGCTAAAGCAAAAATTGATCTAATTAAAAGAGATAAGGAAGGGAACTATATCTTGCTAAAGGGTAGCATGGATAATGAAGCACTATCTATATTAAATATATATATATAATATATATATATATATATATATATATATATATATATATATATTTATATGTTTAAGTGGTGTAGCATCTAAATTCTTAAAGAGAAATTAAGAGAGCTGCAAGAAGAAATAGACAGTAAAACTATAATAGTGGGAGATCTTAACCTTGCACTCTCAGAATTAGATAAATCAAACCACAAAATAAACAAGAAAGAAGTCAAAGAGGTAAATAGAATACTAGAAAAGTTAGATATGATAGATCTCTGGAGAAAATGTAATGGAGACAGAAAGGAATACACTTTCTTTTCAGCAGTTCATGGAACCTATACAAAAATTGACCATATATTAGGACATAAAAACCTCCAACTCAAATGCAGTAAGGCAGAAATAGTAAATGCATCCTTTTCAGATCACAATGCAATGAAAATTACATTCAACAAAAAACCAGGGGGAAATAGACCAAAAAATAATTGGAAACTAAATAATCTCATACTAAAGAATGATTGGGTGAAACAGCAAATCATAGACATAATTAATAACTTCACCCAAGAAAATGATAATAATGAGACATCATACCAAAATGTATGGGATGCAGCCAAAGCGGTAATAAGGGAAAATTTCATATCTCTAGAGGCCTATTTGTATAAAATAGAGAAAGAGATGGTCAATGAATTGGGTTTGCAACTAAAAATGCTAGAAAAGGAACAAATTAAAAACCCCTGTCAAGCACTAAACTTGAAATTCTAAAAATAAAAGGAGAGATCAATAAAATTGAAAGTAAAAAAAACTATTGAATTAATTAATAAAACTAAGAGTTGGTTCTATGAAAAAACCAACAAAATAGACAAACCCTTAGTAAATCTGATTTAAAAAAGGAAAGAGGAAAATCAAATTGTTAGTCTTAAAAATGAAAAGGGAGAACTCGCCACTAACGAAGAGGAAATTAGAGCAATAATTAGGAGTTACTTTGCCCAACTCTATGCCAATAAATTCGACAACTTAAATGAAATAGAAAAATACTTCCAAAAATATAGTTTGCCCAAACTAACAGAGGAAGAAGTAAATATCCTAAACAGTCCCATCTCAGAAAAAGAATTAGAACAAACTATCAATCAACTCCCTAAGAAAAAATCCCCAGGACCAGATGGATTTACATGTGAATTCTACCAAACATTTAAAGAACAATTAACTCCAATGCTAAATAAACTATTTGAAAAAATAGGGATTGAAGGAGTCCTACCAAACTCCTTTTATGACACAGACATGGTACTGATACCTAAACCAGGTAGGCTCAAAACAGAGAAAGAAAATTATAGACCAATCTCCCTAATGAATATTGATGCTAAAATCTTAAATAAAATATTAGCAAAAAGATTAGAGAAAATCATCCCCAGGATAATACACTATTACCAAGTAGGATTTATACCAGGAATGCAGGGCTGGTTCAATATTAGGAAAACTATTAGCATAATTGATTATATCAATAACCAACCAAACAAAAACCATATGATCATCTCAATAGATGCAGAAAAAGCATTTGATAAAATCCAACATCCATTCCTAATAAAAACACTTGAGAGCATAGGAATAAATGGACTTTTCCTTAAAATAGTCAGGAGCATATATTTAAAACCATCAGTAAGCATCATATGCAATGGGGAAAAACTGGAACCTTTCCCAGTAAGGTTCTCTATCACCATTATTATTTAATATTGTATTAGAAACACTAGCCTCGGCAATAAGAGTCGAGAAAGATATTAAAGGAATTAGAGTAGGCAATGAAGAAACCAAACTATCACTCTTTGCAGATAATATGATGGTATACCTAGAGAACCCCAGAGATTCTACTAAAAAGCTATTAGAAATAATTCATAATTTTAGCCAAGTAGCTGGCTACAAAATAAATCCCCATAAATCCTCAGCATTTTTATACATCATCAACAAAACCCAGCAGCAAGAGATACAAAGAGAAATTCCATTCAGAATAACTGTTGATACCATAAAATATTTGGGAATCTATCTACCAAAGGAAAGTCAGGAATTATATGAGCAAAATTATAAAAAAGTCTCCACACAAATAAAGTCAGACTTAAATAATTGGAAAAATATTAAGTGCTCTTGGATCGGCCAAGCGAACATAATAAAGATGACAATACTCCCTAAACTAATCTATTTATTTAGTGCTATACCAATCAGACTTCCAAGAAAATATTTTAATGATCTAGAAAAAATAACAACAAAATTCATATGGAACAATAAAAAGTTGAGAATCTCAAGGGAATTAATGAAAAAAAAATCAAATGAAGGTGGCCTAGCCGTATCTGATCTAAAATTATATTATAAAGCAGCAGTCACCAAAACCATTTGGTATTGGCTAAGAAATAGATTAGTGGTTCAGTGGAAAAGGTTAGGTTCACGAGACAGAATAGTCAACTGTAGCAATCTAGTGTTTGACAAACCCAAGCCCCTAACTTCTGGGAAAAGAATTCATTATTTGATAAAAACTGCTGGGATAATTGGAAATTAGTATGGCAGAAATTAGGCATGGACCCACACTTAACACCATATACCAAGATAAGATCAAAATGGGTCCATGACCTAGGCATAAAGAACGAGATTATAAATAAATTAGAGGAACATAGAATAGTTTATCTCTCAGAATTGTGGAGGAGAAAGAAATTTGTGACCAAAGATGAACTAGAGACCATTACTGATCACAAAATAGAAAATTTTGATTATATCAAATTAAAAAGCCTTTGTACAAACAAAACTAATGCAAACAAGATTAGAAGGGAAGCAACAAACTGGGAAAACATCTTCACAGTTAAAGGTTCTGATAAAGGCCTCATTTCCAAAATATATAGAGAACTGACTCAAATTTATAAGAAATCAAGCCATTCTCCAATTGATATGAACAGACAATTTTCAGAGGATGAAATTGAAACTATTACCACTCATATGAAAGAGTGTTCCAAATCATTATTGATCAGAGAAATGCAAATTAAGACAACTCTGAGATACCACTACACACCTGTCAGATTGGCTAAGATGACAGGAAAAAATAATGATGAATGTTGGAGGGGATGCGGGAAAACTGGGACACTAATGCATTGTTGGTGGAGTTGTGAACGAATCCAACCATTCTGGAGAGCAATCTGGAATTATGCCCAAAAAATTATCAAATTGTGCATACCCTTTGATCCAGCAGTGTTTCTATTGGGCTTATATCCCAAAGAAATACTAAAAAAGGGAAAGGGACCTGTATGTGCCAAAATGTTTGTAGCAGCCCTATTTGTAGTGGCTAGAAACTGGAAAACGAATGGATGCCCATCAATTGGAGAATGGCTGGGTAAATTGTGGTATATGAATGTTATGGAATATTATTGTTCTGTAAGAAATGACCAGCAGGATGAATACAGAGAGGACTGGCGAGACTTACATGAACTGATGCTAAGTGAAATGAGCAGAACCAGGAGATCATTATATACTTCGACAATGATATTGTATGAGGACATATTTTGATGGAAGTGGATTTCTTTGACAAAGAGACCTAACTGAGTTTCAATTGATAAATTACGGACAAAAGCAGCTACACCCAAGGAAAGAACACTGGGAAACGAATGTGAACTATCTGCATTTTTGTTTTTCTTCCCGGGTTATTTATACCTTCTGAATCCAATTCTCCCTATGCAACAAGAGAACTGTTTGGTTCTGCAAACATATATTGTATCTAGGATATACTGCAACATATCCAACATATAAAGGACTGCTTGCCATCTAGGGGAGGGGGTGGAGGGAGGGAGGGGAAAAAAATCGGAACAGAAACGAGTGCAAGGGATAATGTTGTAAAAAAAATTACCCTGGCATGGATTCTGTCAATATAAAGTAATTATTAAATAAAAATTAAAAGAATAAAATAAAATAAAATAAAATAAAAAAGAATTGCCTTATGCGTACAAGATTTTGTATAGAGAAATTTCTAGAGGAAGAGCAAATTCGACAGAGTAGAACTACTATAGCTGAGCTCTCAACATTCCCCTCCAAAATTTTTAGAAACACTACTTTAAAGCGAATTCAGATGCAATAGAACCAAAAAGAAGGTCAATGTAACAACACACTTTTTCCCACCCTGACAAGTAAGGAAGTCAAATTAAGAGGTCTGTAACACTGGAGCAGGGATTGATCTCATGCATATGGCAGCAACATGAACTGTGGGAATTAGAGATAGAGATAGCAGCAGCAGTTTGGGGATCTTTAGGGAGACAGATGGTAAAGAGATTGGAAAAATAGTCAAAGATTATATGGGAGACATATGTGGTAGCATTTGGCAAAGAATGGGCCTCTGTATGACTATATTCAACTTTGGCACATAACTCTAGAGTAGAAAAGAGAACTATTAGTTAAAAGGGCCCTGAGGAGAAATATCATTGAAAGTCATAAAAAGGAAAGGGCCCTTCCTAGTTAAGGACTACAGTGTAGACCAGTAGAATGACCATACATTGACCCACACTTAACACCATACATCAAAATAAGCTCAAAATGGGTTTATTACCTAGCCATAAAGAATGAGATTATAAATAAATTGGAAGAGCATAGGATAGTTTACCTCTCAGACCTGTGGAAGAGGGAGGAATTTATGACCAAAGAAGAACTAGAGATCACTATTGACCACAAAATATAAAATGTTGATTATATCAAATTGAAAAGTTTTTGTGCAAACAAAACTAATGCAGACAAGATTAGAAGGGAAGCAGTAAACTGGGAAAACATTTTTACAGTCAAAGGTTCTGATAAAGGCCTCATTTCCAAGATATATAGAGAATTGAATTGAATTTATAAGAAATCAAGCCATTCTCTAATTGATAAATGGTCAAAGGTTATGAACCAACACTTCTCAGATGAAGAAATTGAAATTAATTCTTGTCATATGAAAATATGCTCCAAGTCATTATTAATCAGAGAAATGCAAATTAAGACAACTCTGAGATACTACTACATACCTGTCAGATTGGCTAGAATGACAGGGAAAGATAATGTGGAATATTTGTGGGGATGTGTGAAAACAGGGACACTAATACATTGTTGGTGGAATTGTGAATACATCCAGCCATTCTGGAGAGCAATTTGGAACTATGCTCAAAAAGTTATCAAACTGGGCTTATATCCCATAGAAATCTTAAAGAAGGGAAAGGGGCCTGTATGTGCAAGAATGTTCTTTGTAGTGGCCAGAAACTGGAAATTGAGTGGATGCCCATCAATTGGAGAATAGATGAATAAATTGTAGTATATGAATATTATGGAATATTAGTGCTCAGTAAGAAATGACCAGCAGGAGGATTTCAGAAAGGCCTGGAGAGACTTACATGAACTGATGCTGAATGAAATGATCAGGACCAGGAGATCATTATATACTTCAACAACAATACTATATGATGATCAATTCTGATGGATGTGGCCATCTCCAGCAATGAGATGAACCAAATCAGTTCCAATAGAGCAGTAATGAATTGAACCAGCTACACCCAGTGAAAGAACTCTGGGAAGTGACTATGAACCATTACATAGAATTCCCAATCCTTATATTTTTGTCCACTTGCATTTTTCATTTCCTTCACAGGCTAATAGTACACTATTTCAAAGTCTGATTCCTTTTGTACAGCAAAATAACCATTTGGACATGTATACTTGTTTTGTATTTAATTTATATTTTAACATATTTAACATGTATTGGTCAACCTGCCATCTGGGTAAAGGGATGGGGGGAAGGAGGGGAAAAATTGGAACAAAAGGTTTGGCAATTATCAATGCTGTAAAATTACCCATGCATATAATTTGTAAATAAAAAATTAAAAAAAGAATAGTGATCATATCTCACCATAAGTTATAACACCTTCCAAAATCCCAGAACAAGCTCTGAAAAGAGCAAGGTAAAAAATCATGAGACTTGTTCCCCAGCCCAGGAATGGAGCCCAATTTTAACATGAACTGAATTCAGTCAATAAGTAGGCTACAAAAATAAAGAAATAGCAAAAATAGAAACGGACTATAAAAGGTACTGTGGATTTAGGAAATATCAAGAAACAGACTCGAAATAAAATGATTTTAAAATAGCTACAACAAAGTCTCAAGAGGAAACTATGAATTGGACAGAAGCCTAATAAAATACCTGAAAGAGCAAAAACAAAGATTTTAAAATTCAAATAAGATTGATAGAGGAAAAACTGGGGAATGAAATGATAGTGATGTAAGAAAATACGAAAAGACAATTAACAGCTTGGTAAAAAAAAAAAAAAAAAAAGGCACAAAAATGTTAGAGTAAAATAACCCTTAGGACTTTTGACATAGCAGCAGCAGGGACAACAGGAGTAATCAGAGCAGTAGCAACAATGACATACTGACAGTGGTACCAGAAGGTTCTGGAGTTTTCTGACAACATATCCAAGTTGCAGTGATAGTTCATAGTACAGATCCCTAGAAAAATCTCTGAAAACAGCTGCACAAAACCCTGAAGCTTGAGTTTTGCACCCTCTGCAATGTCTTATTTTAATAAAGAGGCAAAACCAGCTAGGAAAGTCAACAACAACAAAAAAACAGAAAAATGATTCTGATCACAGTAAGTTACTATGGTGAGAAGGAAGATCAAAACACACCCTTTCAGAAGAAGATAGATAACTCAAAGCTCCTACACTCAACGTCTCTCAGAAAAATAAGAATTAGGTTCAGGCCAGGGGAGAGATCAAAAGGAATTTTGAAAATCAAGTAAGAGAGGTAGAGGAAAACTGGGGAAGAGAAGTGGGAGTGATGAAAAAGGAAAAACAAAAAGCTAACAAGTAGATTAGTTTAGGTAGTATTGTCATCTTTATTATATTTGCTCAACCTATCCAAGAGCACTTGATATTTTTCCAATTTAGATCTCACTTTATTTGTATAGAAAGTGTTTTGTGTTTTGCTCATATAGTTCCTGACTTTCCCTTGGCAGATAGATTCCAAAATATTTTATACTATCAACAGTTATTTTAAAAGAAATTTCTCTTTATATCTCTTAATGTTTGGTTTTGTTAGTGATGTATGAAAATGCTGAAGATCTATGTGGATTTATTTTGTATCCTGCAACGTTGCTAAAGCTGTGGATTATTTCTAATAGTTTTTTAGTTGATCTTCTAGGGTTCTCCAAGTATATCATCATATCACCTGCAAAGAGTGATAATTTGATTTCCTCATTACATATTCGAATTCCTTTATTCTCCTTTTCTTCTCTTATTGCCAAAACTAGCATTTCCAATACAATATTGAATAGTAATGGTGAGAGTGGGCAACCTTGTTTCATCCCTGACCTTATTGGGAAAGGTTCTAGTTTATTTCCATTACATATGATGCTTGCTGATGTTTTTAAATAGATGCTATTGACTATTTTAAGGAAAAGTGCATTTATTCCTATACTCTCTAAGAGTTTTGATAGGAATTGATATTGGATATTATCAAATGCTTTTTCTGCATCTATTGAGATAATCATATGGTTTTTGTTACTTTGATTATTAATATAGACAATTATGCTAATAGTTTTCCTAAAATTGAACCAGCCCTGTATTCCTGGTAATTATCCTACTTGGTTATGGTGTATTATCCTAGGCATGATTTTCTGTAATCTCTTTAATAATATCTTATTTAAGATTTTACCATCAATATTCTTTAGGGAGATTGGTCTATAATTTTCTTTTTCTGTTTTCATCCTACCTGGGTTAGGTATCAGTACCATGTCTGTGTCATAAAAGGAATTGGGTAGAAGTTCTTCTTTCCCTGTTTCTTCAAATCATTTATATAGTATTGAAGTTAATTGTTTTTTTAATGTTTGGTAGAAATCACAGGTAAATCCATCTGGCCCTGGAGATTTTTTCTTAGGGAGTTGATTGATATATTTTTCTATTTATTTTTCTAAAATGGGACTATTTAAGTGACTTTTTCCTCTTCTGTTATTCTGCGCAATCTATATTTTGTTGGGATTCCTCCATTTCACTTAGATTATCAAATTTATTGACATACAGTTGGCCAAAATAACTCTTATTTATTCCTCTAATTTCCTCTTCATTGGTGGAAAGTTTACCCTTTTCATTTTTGAGACTAACAATTTGATTTTCCTCTTTCCCTTTTCTAATCAGAGTAACTAAAGGTTTATCTATTTTTTCACAAAATCAACTTTTAGTTTTATTTATTAATTCAATAGTTGTTTTTTTTAACTCTCAATTTTATACACATCTCTCCATTTATTTTTAGAATTTCCAGTTTGATATTTGATTGGGGTTTTTTAATTTGTTCTTTTTCTAGCTTTTTTTTTTTTTTTTAGTTGCAAACCCAACTCATTGATGATTTGTTTCTTTATTTTATGTAAGTAACTATATAGAGATATAAAACTTCCCCTTATTCCTGCTTTGGCTGCATCCCACAAATTTTGGTATGTTGTCTAATTATTGTCATTTCCTTTGATGAAATTACTGTGTCTATGATTTGCTGTTTCATCCCTTCGTTTTTAGGATGAGATTATTTAGTTTCCAATTACTTTTTGGTCTATTTTCCCCTGGCCTTTTATTGAATATAACTTTTATTTCATTGTGATCTGAAAGAATGTATTTGTTATTTCTGTCCTTCTGCATTTGATTTTGAGGTCTTTATGTCTTAATATATGGTCAATTTTTTAAAGATTCCATGAACTTCCAAGAACAAAATGTACTTTCTCCAAAGATCTATCATACCTAACTTTTCTAGCATTCTATTTACCTTCTTAGTTCTTTCTTATTTATTTTGTGGTTTGATTTTGGTTCTCAGAGAACACAGTTGAGAACTCCCACTATTATAGTTTTCATGTCTATTTCTTCTTGCAGCTCTATTAACTACTCCTTTAGGAATTTAGGTGCTATACCACTTGGTGCATATATATTTACTATTGATATTGTTTCATTATCTATGGTACCCAGAGTTTCCTTCCTTATCTCTTTTAATTAGATTTATTTTTGTTTTTGTTTGATCTGAGATTAGGATGTCTACCCCTGCTTTTTTTTTTTTTAACTTCACCTGAAGCATAATAGACTCTGCTTCAGCCTTTTACCTTACTCTGTATGTATCACTTGACTTTAAATGTGTTTCTTGTAAACAACATACTGTAGGATTCGGCTTTTATTTATTTATTTATTTTTAGGATTCGGGTTTTTAATTCAGTCTGCTATCTACTTCTGCTTTATGGGAGAGTCCATCCCATTCTCATTTATTGTTAAAACCATTGATTTTGTATTTCCTACCATTTTATTTAACCCAAATTATACTTTTCTCTTTCCTTTTTCCCCTTTCTCTCTTCACCAGTATTTTACTTTTGAGTATCATTTCCCCTAAGCAGCCTCTCCCTTTAGAACCTCTCCCCCTTTCTTATACCTTTCCCCTACTATTTCCGTTTTTCTTTCTATTAGCCAATCCCTTCTCTTTTCCCCTTTCCCCTCCCACTTTCCTATAAGGTGAGAGAATTTTCTCTCTGAAACCAAATATGTCTATTATTGTCTTTGAGCCTAATCTGATGAGAGTAAGATTCAATGTTCATCACCTTCCTTTCTTTTCCTCAATTATAATAGGTTTTCTTTCCTTCTTTGTGAGATGTAATTTTTTTAATTTTACCTCTATTTTCTCGTTTTTTGGTAAAATCCCTTTCCCATCTATAGTTTCTTTTTATATTCTAACAGTAAAATCAAATTATACATGCACTCTCTATGTGTACCCATAACAGAGATAAAGTTCTCAATGAGTTCTATATTTGGAGGTCAAATTTTTTGTTTAGCTCTCAGTTTTTCATCAGAAATAAATGGAATTCATCTATTTTGTTGAATGTCTACCTTCTTCCCTGAAAGAAAATGTTCAGTTTGGTGGTGCAGTTTATTCTTGGCTGCATTCCATGTTCCTTTGCTTTTCAGAATATCAGATTCCAGGCTCTTTGATCCTTTAATGTGGGAGATGGTAGGTTGTGGGATTCCTTATTGTGGTTCCTCTGTATTTGAATTTTTTTCTGGCTATTTGTAACATTTTTTCCTTAGTCCGATAGTTCTTAAATTTAGCCACAACGTGGAGTTTTAATTTTAGGATGTATTTCTGAAGATGTTTGATGAATTCTTTCAATGGTTATTTTGTCTTCTGGTTCTAGGACATCAGGGCAGTTCTCCTGAAAAACAATGTCTATGATCTTTTTTTTTTTTTTTTTTTTTTTTCATCATGGTCTTTAGGAAGTCCAAAAATCCCTAGATTGTCTCTCTTAGATCTATTTTCCAGGTCAGTTGTTTTCCCAAATAGGTATTTTACATTTTCTTCTATTTTAAATTTTTTTTTTATTTTTTGATTTTGCTTGACTGATTCTTGATGAATCATTGTGTCATTCATTTCCATTTGTTCAGTTCAGATTTATAGTGAATTGTTTTCTTCATTGACTTTTTAAAATTCATTTTGTATTTGCCCAATTGAATTTTTAAAATGAATTGTTTTGTTTTATGGATTTTTTTTCCATTTCACAAATTCTATCTTTTAAAGAATTAATTTATTTTTCTATTTCACAAATTCTGTTTTTCAGGGAGTTGTGTTCATTTACCATTTTGCGATATCTATTATGTAAGGTATTATATGCTTTTTCCAACTCACTAAGTATTTTGTAATGAATTTTCTTCAGATAATTTCTGTATTTCCTTTTCCAAAACATCTGGCAAAGTTTTCATTTCCTTTTTCCATTTTTCTTCTAGATATCTTTTAAGATCCTATTTAATTTCTTCGAGAACCTGGTGTGATGGGGACCGATTTATATTACCTTCTGAGGCTTCATCTGAAGATGATCTACTTTAACTCTCCTTAGGGTTTGAAATCTGTTCTTCTCTTTCACTATAAAAACAATCTGTAGTCAGACTTATTTTTGCTTTTTTACTTTTTTTAAAAGTTGGGATCTGCTTTTAGGGCAAGGGACATCATCCAAGTTTCCTGTATCAGGGACAGTGGCTATGGTGAGTCAGTGCTGACTGACTTCTGATGTGGGGTGGGGATGAGATGACCATATCTCATGAAATTCTGGCATTTCAGGGTTCACTATTTACCTTTTGTGTTTGTGTTGGATGTTTTATAACTTCTTTGCTGATCTACTCCTTTGCTACCAGGACAGAGTAGCCAACATTGCTGTAGATTACTTCCTATAGATTGTCCAGTGTGTGGAACCTGCATCACCTTGTGCTGCCTGCACTGGGCATCTGTACTCAGCCTGCTTATACTTGGCCACCTCCTTCTGGAGATCTTCAAAATTATCTTCTGCTGGTAATTTGTTACACTCCCAATATTCATGGGTTCTGCCAGTCCAAAACTCATTCAAAGGCTGGGTTTGCTAGTTAATCTGAGGTCCATGGGAAGAAGTCAGGGGGAAAAAAGTGTGTTCTATCCACCATCTTGGCTCTGCCCTTGAGGAAAATGATCTCTTGAAAAATAAAATTGAGCAAATGTAACATAATGACTTTACAAGAAATCAAGAACAAGAGCAATAACAACAGAAAATGAAAGCAAATGAATGGGAAAAAAAAGAAAAAAATAATGTGAAATATCTCATAGGAAAAACAACTAACCCAGAAAATAGATCTAGGAGAAATAAGTTTAAAATTATTGGTATATATCATGACCAAATGAAAAAAAGATTCTAGACAGCATCTTTTAAAAATTATTGAGGAAATATATCCTGATATTCTAGAACCATAGGGTAAAATTGAAATGGCAAGAATCCACTGATCACCCCCTGAAAGAAATCCCAAGATGAAAACTCACAGGAATATTATAGCCAAATTCTGGAACTCAGTTCAAGGAAAAATATTATAAGCATTGAAAAAGAAACAAATTAAGTATAGTGGAACCACAGTCAGGATAACACAAGATTTAGAAGCTTCTGTCTTAAAGGAATGAAGAGCTTGGAATGTTATAATCTGGAGATTAATGCAGCTAGGACTGAAACTAAGACTCACCTATTCAGCAAAACTGAATATATCCCTTCAAGGGAAAGGTGGATATTCAATGAAATAGATAATTTTCAAGCATTTGTGAAGAAAAGACCAGAGTTCAATAGAAAATTTGATTTTTAAATACTGAACTCAAGACATATGGAATATAAGGAGGTAATCAGGAAAGGGAAATTAAAAGAGACAATATAGGTTAATCTCATATTCTTTCATGGGCGAAGATACTTATAGCTCATAAGAAGTTTCTCATTGTTAGGATGGTTGGAAGGGAAGGAAAGGGAGAGGGTGATAGAGGAGGGGGAGAGTGTGATCAGTAGCAAAATATTTCTTAAGTAGTTCAGCTAGAAAAACATTAGAGAAGTATAGTTAGCAATAGTAATTGGAAAAAAATAATTTTGAAGGAAGTTTCTTTGATAAAGGCCTCATTTTTTTGGATTTTTTATTATTATTAAAACTTGTTATTTTCAAAACATATGCATACATAATTTTCAACATTCACCCTTGCAAAACCTTGTGTTCCTAATTTTTTGCTTTCCTTTATCCCACTTATTCTTAGAGAGAGCAATTAATTCTATATATGTTAAACATATGCAATTCGTCTCTCTCTCTCTCTCTATATATATATATCTATATCTATATCTATATCTATATCTATATCTATATCTATATCTATATCTATATCTATATCTATATATATATATATGTTTCCACAATTATCATGCTGCAAAGAAAAATCAGATCAACAAGGAAAAAACATGAGAAAGAAAACAAAATGTAAGCAAACAATAACATAAATAGTGAAAATACCTTATTGTGATTCTCACTCAATTCCAACAGTCCTTTCTCTAGGTGCATCTGGCTCTCTTGAAACTGTTCTGAATCATGTTGTTGTTGAAGAGTCCCATCCATCAGAACTCATCATTCTATAATCTTGCTGTTGCTGTGTACAATGATTTTCTGGTTCTGCTCATTTCACTTAGCATCAGTTCATATAAGTCTCTCTGAAATCATCCATCTGATCAATTCTTATAGAACAAATAATATTTCATAACATTCATATACCATAATTTATTCAGCCATACTACAACTGATGGGCATCCATTCAGTTTTCAGTTTCTTGTCACTACACAAAGGGCTGCCACAAACATTTTTGCACATGTGGATCCTTTCCTCTACTTTAAGATATCTTTGGTATATAAGCCCTGTAGAGACACTGCTAGATCAAAGAATATGCACAGTTTGGTAGCTCTTTGGGTATAGTTTCACATTGCTCTCCAGAATGAATACAATTCACAACTCCACCAACAATGCTATTAGTATCCCAGTTTTCACCTATCCCCTCCAACATTTGTCATTATCTGTTCCTGTCATATTAGCCAATTTGTGAGGTATATAGTGGTACATCAAAGTTGCCTTAGTTTGCATATCTGATCAATAGTGATTTAGAGCACCATTTCATATGACTAGACATGATTTCAATTTCTTCATCTGAAAATTGTCTGTTCATATTCTTTTATCATTTATCAATTGGAGAATGGCTTGATTCTTATAAATTTGAGCCAATTCTCTATATATTTTTGAAATGAGGCCCTTATCAGAAATTCATTATCAGAACATAAAAAAGACTGTGAATGAGAAACATATAGAAGGAGAAAGCTTACAGGGTAAGTTCTGTACCACTGAAGATAATAATCATGAAGTTATGGATTCATGAAAATATTTGTGATTACATCCCTCCCTGCTGTTATAAAATCTGTATAATTGTTTCAATGTACCTTTGTTCTAAAAAATATTGTCTTTTATTATGTTCAAACATACCAGTTCATATGCTGCTTTATTTTTTAAGATTTCCCAGCTAATGAAACAAACAAACAGAAAGAATACAAGTGTATTTATGACTGAATATGGACATGCAGAAGGGATCTTTGGTTTTCTATATGTACTTGGCATGCTTTTATGTCTTTTTTGTATCAGGAGAAATAGGTATATTCAGATCTGTTTGGATGAATACACAAAAAAGATAGTACCAAATGGATTTACTCAATCTAAGGGCTTCAAGTATTTTATAACTATCCATTTTTGCCACATTATCAGGCTATGTTAGACCTAATTCATGGCACATGCAGTGGTGTATTTATCTTTCCATATCTTTTCCAATTTTTACCATTTTTGTCCTCTAGGAAAGATTTTTATTTTGACATTGTTTGTCTACATGGTATTAGAGATCTTTTTTCAACTATGAGATTCTGTGAATATTTTTTGAAATGACATAACATGTAATTAGTAGAAAGGGATTAAACTTAATTCCTGATTGATAGTCCAGAGTTCCTCCCTCCCCGCCAAATATATGTTCAGGACATAACTGTGAGTATACTGCAGATATTAAATGTCTATTTTAGGAATTATTCTGTAGATATGCTGACCAAAATACTTTTAAGTTGATAAGCAATATGATCTGTGTACTTCACTTGAATTTCCTATAGAGTTATAATATTTAGGGCTTTTATTGCATTCTCATATAATCATAAATGAAATAGACTGAAATGAAAGTTAATCTTTTATAGTACATGTAATCATGCTATAGGTAGTGATAAGAATTGTGCTGGAGAAGACATCAACTTTGTAGCAAGTCTTACTACTGTAATGCCCTTAAGGCATTTGTAAAATTTAAGGGGAAAGAAATAATTTTTATAAAAATTTAAAGGTCAAAACATTTATGTGAATACTTTGTCTTGACCTTTTAATTCTTTACATTGTTTCTTGTGCTATTCCTGATGTTCTTTCTACATTTTGACACTGAGCTATATTGTCCTCCTGTGTGTATTTCCATTTAAATAGTCTCTGATTGAGATCTCTTTAGATATTGAGAACAATTGGATGCTAGGGGAGTAAACTTGAAAAGCTTCATTACTTCTTTTTGTGGATGGATAATGGCATGTTTAAAATTCTGTACAAGTCTTTTACTTCAACCTAAAGAGAGGGACAATCTATGTCAGCATCTAGATGGTATCATAGTACTCTGATTAACACATTAGTTTAAATATAAAAATGCTTTGGAAGAAAAGATTTCCCTCAGATCTCTTGCCCTTAGAGATATACTTGGTCGAGTGGTAAGAGATTAGTTTCTTGTTCTCCACCCACTTATCATTTTCCACTCGCAGGCCTCTTGAGAAAAGAAACCATTGAAAATTTTAGATGTTTGGATCAAAATTTCCATGAGGTAATATTCCATGATTTAAAAAAAAAATGTGCAAATCTTTATGCATATTTTTGCTATGTAAAAGTTAGCAGATGATTTGGGGGTGGATATTGAAGTTCTGTTTTATTAATTGTACATTATTAAAGAAGACAGAGGGCCACAGAAGCCAACACTGCTACAGAGTGAGAAAGCTAAAGTAAATTGCTGATGGAAGAATTAATCAACAGTAAATGCCTTAAAGGCAGAGAAATTGAGAGTAAAGGGAAAAGAACCTACAATTTGGAGTCAGTCTCATTGAATGACAAACTTTGTAGCAGTGTCTAAGGAAGCAGAATGGTAGATGAGAAACAATGCAGATTAAAAGAAAGAGTGACTACAAATTGTGACTCTATTACTCACTACTAGTATGATCTTGGGAAAGTCACTGAAAATCCCTGAGGCTACACAATCTCATTTAGGAAATGAGAATCCCTCTAATACCTGATGCAAAGAATTAGATGAAATCGCATATATAAAGACTGAATGAAGCTAGAGAATATTTCTGTAGGTATGGTTTCAATACTTGTGATTGCATTTATATGTGCATGTGTTTATATGTACAGGACTATACATCTGTGTACATGTGATTTCTATTTGAGCCTGGTGACATAATCTCAATCCAACAAAGATTTATTAAACATCTATGATGTATAGAAAATTATCCCTCATGATAGAGTGGCTAGTGAGGCATCAGTAAAAGTAGGAAGGAGAAGATACACACACACACACACACACACACACACACACCACCACCACACATACACACACAATTCTCTTCCTCCTTACCTTTACCACCAGCAGCTTCCTTTAGGATTAAATATTAAGCTCAAATGCAAATTTTTGCAATAGGTTTTTTCAATTAGCTCCAGTCCTCCCTTCCTTGGTAATACCTTCTCTCTGAAATCATTTTCTATTTAGAATGCATCTATTTCATGAGTATATAGTTATTTGCTTGTTATCTCTTCCATTAGAATATAAATTCTTTGAGGATCAGGTCTATATTTCTATTTTTTAATAGAATGTCTGTCACATGTGATAACATATAATACCATATAAATATGTTGCCATGTGATATGCATACAGTCAATCATCTATATTATATGCCAACTGTATATAGGTATGTATATATTAATATACATAAATTTAATTATGCAATACATATATAATCTGTGTGTGACACAGACAAGCACACACATATATACATTTCAAGATCGATAGATTATATTTCATATGTATGTATAGCTCTTTAAAGTAATATATGAATGATAAAGTTAGAATTATACATGTATCCATGTAGGTATACATCTATATATGCATAAATCTTCTTCTAATACTTGTAGTCATGCTAGAGGTACAATAAGGATTGTGCTGGAGAAAACATCCACTTTCTAACAAGTTTTACCATTGTAATAATCTTAAGGCATTTGTAAAATTTTAGGGGAAAGAAATAACTTTGATAAAAATTAAAGGCTAAATACTTTATGTTAATACTTTGTCATGATCTCTGGATTCTTCATATTGTTCTTTGTCTTATTCCTGTCATTGTTCTACATTTTGACAAGAAATTTTATTGTTGCTCTGTATTTCCATGCAAAAAATCTCTGACCAAGATCTCTTGGAACTTTGAACTATATATATATGGGCTATATTTATTAATAGCTATATATGTATTCGTAACAGTGAAATGTAAGTCTCTATATTGCAAAACTGTACATATATGTGTGTGTATACATAGGTATATATTTATCAAATTACAAATAGATATGGATGCAAATCTATAGACAGATGCACAGATAGATATAGAGATAGAAACTACTGTTGGACTATGGACCCCAATAATATATTGGGGTTTTAGGACTCTTACTGTATGGGCCACCAAAATATTGTGGTTTGGGGTATTGGACTCCAAAAGTATATGGAGCTTTAGTATTGGTCTTGTGAGGTGTCTTAAAAGAATTTTTAGGCTTAGACAATTTCCAAATCAAGATGTAAAATTTTTATTACACTGCTGGCTGTGGACTACTTTTCATATAGATTTTTAGTAATTAACAAGAGGAGAGACACACGAATAGAGGGAAGATGTCATAAGTCCTAATAAACTAGCTATTCTAAGGGGAAAGACACTATAAAGCAGGCAAAGTTCTTATATAGAGTTTGCTGCTATATGGTGGACAATCCCTAATACACATGAAAAGAAATTAAGTACAAGTGGCTTTTTTTAGAGGGGAAAAATAACCTTTGGGATTAACATCATAACTTGGCCTTCTAATTGGATACAATAACTGCAGGGTCATGATGATTTTGTTTATGAGAAGAATTTAGCTAGGAATTCAAGTAAGGACTTCAACCAATGGCTGACTAAAATAAAAGTCCACTTAAAAATAACAAAAGTCCTAATTAAGATTAGAAGCTTGGGATAATCAGTGTTTGCCTCTGTGTGTAGTTTAGGCAATAAAATTCAGGCTCTCTCCTGATCCTGCTACCCTGCTACCAAGGACTTGGAGTCTTTATTTATCTCCATCAAAAAAAAAAAAATATATATATATCTGTGTATAGTGGATAGAGGACTGGACTAATCAAGGAAGATCTGAGTATTAATTTTTTTAACACATTTCAATTTTGTGATCCTGGAAAAGTCATTTAAACTCTCAAGACTAGAAGTTAAAGACAAGATGCTTACCTGCACAAGTTGAAAAAAGTTTTGTTATCTGGGAAATTCTTTATCTGTGAAATTAAAAACTCAACATTTAGCAAAATCTTACTCCATGTAAAGTGTTGTGCAGAGGGCCAGGAATATACTTTATATCCTGGCATAAATTGCAACACATTCATGCCTTCTCATTCTATTGGACTCTCCCATATTTTCTTGTAAAGTCTCATTAGAGGTTTATTGCATTCTTGAGGCATTTCTCTACATCTTTTCATAATGACCAATAGAGCTCAAGGGCTTTTCTACTACTTATACTCATTTAATGACCAATCTGCCCTTTTTATGGTTAAATGTCTTTGTTGATATTCTTTGTGCTCTTTTTCTGCAATTATTTGCTAGCACTATTTTGCAGAATATGCCTACTGATCAAATATCTCTCCATTGATATTTGAGTGAGCTGTTATTTCAGTTCTTTGAAGATAGTGGGATTTATTGACTCATACAAAATCATCAGAAGAATATTGTTTCTAAAAAGATGATACTTTGTTTCAGGGTGAAATCTGGAGATAATTAAATAGTTTGAGCAATTTCCCAGAAGCAATTGCGTCAGATATTTTCCTTTTATCCAATTTTGGATTCAGTTCATTGTTCATTCACAATATTTATAGAAAAGTTATACATGGATAAAGATATCAATGACAATGATAGCGTATGATGTTCTGGAAAATGCTATTTTTCATATACTTGATTTCATCTATGCAATATTGTAGGATATCAACCATCCTTTATGATAGTGTCAAGAATATTTGGTAAGCAATTTTTCCCCTTCCATTTCAACTGTTAATTGATTTTACTAATCCTAGACATATCAACCAAAATCAATTGAAAGGAATTAAATTGAAAGTTTTGGCAATATTTTTTCATGTGAAATGAGGAACAGGAAAGCATCGTAGATATCTTAAGCTATGGGCTTTAGGGACTGAGAAGATGGAGCTAACAAAATGTAATGAGTTCAGTTTTGGACATCGGCAATTTCATATGCTGGTGGGAAATCCATGCAAGGATAGTCAGGAAGCTAGTAAAATTATAGACATGGAGATTTGGGAGAAGATTGAAGATGGACATAAAGTTTGTGATTTATTTACCTAGAATTAGTCATTAAAGTCACAGAAGTGTATAAGACCAGCAATGGAAAGACTAAAAATAAATGACAAAATCAGAATTTCAATAATTGAACATTGGGGGATACTTATTCCAAGCGGCGGGAAAAGGAAGAGAATTCATTAAAAATGTAAAAATATTAGTATGAGAAAAGTATTATAGATAGGAGATGAACTGTAGAAGGGAAAATATTTTGTCAAAAAGAGAGTGTCAAATGCTACAGAGATGTGTGCAAGAAAAATACAAAACAAGGGATATTGGACTTTGTGATTGAAAGTCCAATAGTGCCCTTAGGAAGAGCTGTATTAGTAGAAGGTAGAGAGAAAACCAGATTTTAAGGGAGTGTTGTATTAATGGCTTATTAGTGAGTGACAATAGAGTGAGTAACAGTGAAGGCAGACTACTTATTAGAGTTTTGTCAGTGAAGGGGAGGAGAAATTTAAGTTTAAGGATGGGGAAGAAGCAATTTTAGAAAGACGGTCTGTCATCTTTCTTTCAGAGACTGGATTAAATAAGCAAGGGACCGAGGTGAGAACATTGATAAATTTACAGTAGATGTGTGTGTGTGTGTGTGTGTGTGTGATTGTGGAGTTCATACAGTACGAATATCAGAGATGAAGTTACTGATATTAAGGAAGAAATTGAGGTGAAATTCTGAAAAGGAGAAAGTTTGGAATTGATACTATAACTTTTCTTATAGAGACATAGTAAGAAATAAATAAAGACATTGACATACATGCAGGAGGGATCAGTTCTGGTAAAAATGTTGACATTTGTTGTGAATTTCATAAACATATTGACATGATTTTTTCCAGTGAAATTCAGCTATACTTTTAACAGCAGAGAAGGAAATAGTAGAAGTTACCCATAACAGAAGTTTATCAGAATGAAAGAGAAGAAGGTCAAGAGATTCAAGCAGAAAAGAGGGATCATTACTGAAGTGACTGATAAAAAAAACTGCTAAAAACTGGGTAGGGAGAAAAGTTAGTTCAAATAGAGTTGATAGACTCAGAGAATAGGAAGAAATCAGTGGAGCAAAGATCATGATGAGGGAAAATAAAGAAGGAAAAGAGGAGCTAGAGGGATTGAAGGGCAAGAGCATTATGGACAAAAAGGAATTTTAGAATTCAGGGTTCTGTGGGCAGAACAATAGTAAGTTATACATAATAAAGGCTAGAGTGCAGTAGTGGACATTGAAATTATGGGAGCTGAGTTAAAAGAATTGTGAGGACAAGATATTTAAGTTCCCATCCATGTAGAATCTGAAGGTAATCAGAGCTATGGCAGAGAGAAAAGTGTAGAAGAAGACTGGTATTAGGATTAAGAAAAAAAAAAACAGAGCTAATAGGAAACTAATATATGATGGTGACAAGAAAAAAGAAAATGTGGCTTAATCAGGTGATGTTAAAGATGATGTTATTGGTTATTTGTTTCAGAAGGGTCTAAAATTCAAATTGGGAAGGAAAAAATGTTTACCTACTTCACATTCAGCTGTTGTGAGTTAGTGTTGTAGGAGGAGGGGAATAAGAATCCCAATTAGAGAAACAACTAATTCATATGAACTAGAGTTTCATAAGGCACAAGAGTAAGGCTGGGCATAAAAAAGTAGGAACATAGGATACTGAGCGACAAAGTGTAAGAAAAACAGGTTTATGCTTAACATAAAGAGAAAAATCTTGATAAAAATCAGAGCTTTTCAAAATTTGAGTGGGTTGTTTTTGGAAGGGGCAGTTTCCCCCTCAATAAGAGTCTTCAAAATAAATTTTGATTACTTCATTTCCCACCAACCTGCATTCCTATGTAATTTTTCATTATGGCCTAGGAAGCTCTTTAATCTGAAAGATTAGTTAAACTCTGAAATGCTACTATTTGGGGAAATAAGCCTTTTTTTGTTATGGAGGACAAGAATAAAACTGAGGAAATATAGCAACTGGACTGTCCTTATTCACAGAGAAGTTCATACAACTGTAGGCTTTTGAGAATATGATTAAGGAACAACTAGCCAAAAGGGAATTGAAAACATCAAGATAATAGAATGAAGAAGCATTCTGGCTTAAACAGTCTCAATACTTTGTTTAGAATCCCAGGTAAAGAGCTGCCTTCAATTTATTGGGTAATTTTATAATTAAATTTAGGTGACAGAATGGAGTCAGATAGAAATTTTTATAATTAGAGCCCCTAGAGGAAAAGTTGTCCCTCATATTAAACATAATTTAAATATCTCTGAGTAGAAAAAAGATTTGGGTAAATCTTGCAGTTAAATCTAAGACAATACACCTGAAAACCTAACACTCCAATAAAATCTGCTTTCTTAGGGACTGATTTTATATTTCATCAAAGGAAAGAGTTCTCTTGTATATTCTTGGAATAGGAAAAGTTCAGAGATAATTTCTTCTCTAATATAATTATTCATTAGCTAATGTTCTATAAATGGAAAAAATAAATCATAATATTTTGTTTATTATAATTAAAAAAATTGTTCATGGTAAAATTAAGTGATGCTCAGTTTATTTTGTAAATTTCACATTGCATGTGCAGGACAAAGAAAAAGAATGATATGACCATAATAATAACTAGTATTTGTATAATGAATTTGTTTGCAAAGTATTTATAACTATTGTAAACTTTCCTCTTATGATAACCTTTGCAGATAGATAGTATTATTATATTCATTTTGCACTTAAAATAATTGTTACTGAGAGAGGGTTACTTTTTGCACCACACAGCTAGTATGTGTCTGAGGTCAAATATGAACTTAGATCTTCCTGAATCCAGATCCAGTTTTTTTGTCACCCTGCTGCCTCATTGCTGAAATTCACCCCTATCTTCTATCCCTTCAGATATATTCTTGAGGCTTGTTTAATGCTTGTTTCATTCTCACTCTACTTTTCTTCCCAACAGTATCTCTGATAGCATTATACATTGTGTCAGACACTTGCTCTGTTGTGAAAAAAAAAATGAATGTGTTCTTAAAAGTGCATAATTCTGGCACATAAAAGAAGATTTTAATTTCCATTTCCTTTTAGATTTTAATATTTCATGAGCTGCTAATAGAAATCTTAAAAACAAAAGATGAAAATAAATACAACTTTAATGTTTAATTATATAACCAAGATATCATGTCGTTTTAAATTTGAAAAATAGTAACTACTTATGAATATTAATATATCATTGTCTTTTAGAGCACAAATAAACACATATGTAGAAAATACTTTTAAAAACCACAATATTGAGAGAGATTTCTGGAGAGATAGTGGAGTAGGTCACAAAACTATAAGTTCCCAAAGTTGCCTCCACAAAAAAAAAAAAAAAGAAAAAAAAATCACCGCAAAGTGAACCTACAAAGTAAAAGTAAACACAAATCAGAGTAAAGCAATGTTCTCTTAAGACAACTTGAGAGAGCTCCACTGTAAGAAATCTCTAGGGGTAGAAGTTTGGCCTGAGTGAAATGCAAACATCTCCAGAGCAGCTCTATGGAACCAATAGACAACAACCCATGGCTGCAGTTGGGTTGGAATAAAGCCTCAGTTTTTTTTTTTTTAATTTTAATATCTTTTTATTGATAGAACGCATGCCAGGGTAATTTTTTACAGCATTATCCCTTGCATTCATTTCTGTTCCGATTTTTCCCCTCCCTCCCTCCACCCCTTCCCCCAGATGGCAAGTAGTCTTTTACGTGTTGAATAGGTTACAGTATATCCTGGATACAATATATGTGTGCAGAACTGAACAGTTTTCTTGTTGCACAGGGAGAATTGAAATCAGAAGGCATAAATAACCCGGGAAGAAAAACAAAAATGCAAGCAGTTTATATTCATTTCCCAGTGTTCTTTCTCTGGGTGTAGCTGCTTCTGTCCATCTTTGATTAATTAAGGCTCTCTTTATCGAAGAGATCCACTTCCATCAGAATACATCCTCAAACAGTATCGTTGTTGAGGTATATAATGATCTCCTGGTCCTGCTCATTTCACTTAGCATCAGTTCATGTAAGTCTCGCCAGTCCTCTCTGTATTCGTCCTGCTGATCATTCCTTACAGAACAATAATATTCCATAACATTCATATACCACAATTTACTCAACCATTCTCCAATTGATGGGCATCCATTCATTTTCCAGCTTCTAGCCACTACAAACAGGGCTGCCACAAACATTTTGGCACATACAGGTCCCTTTCCTTTCTTTAGTATCTCTTTGGGGTATAAGCCCAGTAGAAACACTGCTGGATCAAAGGGTATGCACAATTTGATAACTTTTTGAGCATAGTTCCAAATTGCTCTCCAGAATGGCTGGATGTGTTCACAATTCCACCAACAATGTATCAGTGTCGCTGTTTTTCCACATCCCCTCCAACATACCGCATTATCTTTCCCTGTCACTCTAGCCAATCTGACAGGTATATAGTGGTATCTCAGAGTTGTTTTAATTTGCATTTCTCTGATTAATAATTATTTGGAGCATATTTTCATATGTCTATAAATAGTTTCAATTTCTTCATCTGAGAATTGTCTGTTCATATCCTTTGACCATTTATCAATTGGAGAATGGTTTGATTTCTTATAAATTAGAGTCAATTCTCTCTATATTTTGGAAATGAGGCCTTTATCAGAACCTTTGATTGTAAAAATGTTTTCCCAGTTTATTGTTTCCCTTCTAATCTTGTTTGCATTTGTTTTGTTTGTACAAAAACTTTTCAATTTGATATAATCAAAATTTTCTATGTTGTGGTCAATAGTGATCTCTAGTTCTTCTTTGGTCATAAATTCCTCCCTCTTCCACAGGTCTGCGCGGTAAACTATCCTATGCTCTTCCAATTTATTTATAAACTCATTCTTTATGCCTAGGTCATGAACCCATTTTGACCTTATCTTGGTGTACGGTGTTAAGTGTGGGTCAATGCCTAGTTTCTGCCATACTGATTTCCAATTTTCCCAGCAATTTTTGTCAAATAATGCATTCTTATCCCAGAAACTGGTGTCTTTGGGTTTGTCAAACACTATATTATTAAAGTTATTGGCTGTTTTGTCCTTTGAACCTAACCTATTCCATTGATCAACTAGTCTATTTCTTAGCCAATACCAGATGGTTTTAGTAACTGCTGTAAAGCTTCAGTCTTAAGAACTTTTACCTCATAGATAGTGTGGGAGCCAGACGTTTGAGTAGGAGGAGCTTGAAGGGTCTTCCATTAACAAAGCTGTGCTGACCAGATATGATCCCCAGGTCTGCTATGGTGAAGGAGAAGCTAGTATTCATGCTTGATAAGTGCAGTAGCAGAGAGGTGGGTGGTGCTTTTAGTTGTGGATACTTTAGAGGGCAGAGAACCTTGTTTCACTTCTAGGTAAGAGAATAAGATTGAAGTTTGCAGCCATCAAAGGGACACAAGGAACAAAAGCATTTGTGGGACAGAACTACTGAGTGCTCTAGGTGTGGCTTAGTGATGGAGAGGAATATCTAAGGTTGGATCCTGAGACAGAGCTCAGAAAATAACACTAATAGGGAAACATTCCTAATACCTTAGAGTTAGAACTTGATTATAATAAGTTGTTAAAAATAAAATAAAAATAAAAATGAGTAAGCAAAAAAGAAAAAAACCCAACCATAGATAGCCACTATGGGGATAGAGAATCAGTGTTCTTATTCAATTGAAGATAGTGAAGCTAAAAAAGCAGTGACTTTTTCAAGGGGAAATGTCAAATGGTCACAAGTTCAAAAAAGAGCTCTTAAAAGAAATTTAAAAGGATTTGAAAAATCAAATAAAACTGAGAAAAATTGGGAAATAAAAAATTATGAAATGAAAGTCAATCAACTAGAACTAAAAAATCAAAAACTGTAGGAAAAATAATTCCTTGAAAACCACAATTGAGCAAGAACAAGCTAAAAGACACCAAGAAATAATAAAACAAAACCAAAAAGAAAAACAAAAACAAAAACAAAAAAACACACAAACAACTGATCTAAAGAACAGGTTTATAAAAGACAACATAAGAATAGTCAGACTATCTGAAAGTTAAAAAAAAAAAAGAATGTTGATACAGTATTACAGAAAATTATTAAGGAAAATTGTCTTGAAGTTCTATTGGAATAGGCCCCAGCAGGGTCTTTTTAAATTTCTGCATGGACAGTTGATCACAGGGAATAGAAAACAGGATTCTATTGCCAAATCATCCACATGCAGGGGCTTGGGATGTGATAAACAGGAAGTAGCTTCCCACTCAGCCAGATTAGGAAGTTTGAAACTTGATGAATGTTTCAAAATCTGGGGCCCCAGCATAGCTTTGTTAGTTTGAAAAGTCTTGATAAGTCCCAATAAGTGATTGAAGAATAATAACCTCCCCTTGAAGGAGATAACTATTGCCTTATTCTGTAATTACCCATCAGAAAATACCACCTCTGAACAACCAGTTCCCTAATGCTATTGGTTTTGGCTCAAGAAAAATCAGATCAAAGTAGGAAAAAAAAAAAGAGAAAGTAAACAAAGTGCAAGCAAACAACAACAACAAAATAGTATATCGTGATCTCAAAAGTTCCCTTTCTGGATGCAAATGACTTTCTCCATTTATAGACTTGGCCTGAATCACCTCACTATTGTAAAGAGTCACGTTCATCAGAATTGATCATCACATAATTGTTTGGTTGCCATGCACAATGTTCTTTCTTCTTCTATTCATTTCACTTAACATCAATTCATATAAATTTCTCCAGGCTGATCATTTCTTTTAGAACAATAATATTCCATAATATTAATATCCCATAATTTATTCAGTCATTCCCCAATTGATGGTCCTTCATTCTGATTCTAGTTTCTTGACACTACAAAAAGGACTGCTACTAATATTTTTGCACATGTGGGTCATTTTCCTTTTTTTAATAATCTCTTTGGGATAAGTGCAATGGAAATATTGCTGGATCAAAGAGGTAGCACTTGTGACTTCATTTATATGGAGAACTTCCAGATAAGGAAGTGTTTTCTGCCACTATGTTAGCACCTTCTCTATAATTTAGAGTCTTACATAAATGACGGGGCACTAAAAGTTTGAAAGATTTGTTCAAGGTCAACCAATATATCTCAGAAGCAAACTTTTTATTTAGCTCTTTCTGGCTTTGAGGACAAATTTTCATCTACTTTGTTATTCTGTCTCTCCAACTTTATATATATATATATATACATATATATATATGTATATATATTAGTGTTAAAATATTATAGCTGTAATGATTTATCTAAGAAAATAGAATAATAAAATCTTAGATGTACTCTAGAGTTAATTACTAGGTATGAAATTCTTGTTTTAGGGAATGGACCTCAAATTGTTGATTTTAAATATGCCTTCAATAGATAAATAAATATCACATATTTAAAATGAAGTCCAAATTTTAATGAATCAAAAGAAAGCCTATATTGAAAGGTTGTGGATTTAAAAAAACAACAACAACAACAACAACATATATTTGCAATTGCTTATATATTGTTATGTCAACTATAACTAAAAATATTTTCTAGTAAGATTTTTTTTTGCATCAGTGACGGTTTGATCATTATATTTGCAATTGCTTATATATTGTTATGTCAGCTATAACTAAAAATATTTTCTACTAAGAATTTTTCTTTTGCACCCGTGATGATTTGATCATTATAATACCATTCTTACTACTAAATTATTGTCATGTAATGGAAAACTTGAGGAGTTGACATTTCTATTACACTTTTAAGCAGATGACAATAAAGTTAATTTTAGAGATTTATTATTTGCTATTAACATTGAATTCAATTCAGACTTTATGTTCTTTCATTAAGTAAGTTTATAATACTTAAAAATAACCTTTAGTTAAAAGACACTTTTAGGTCAATGCTAATGGACATGATTTTAAAATTATTTTTCTATCTCGAGTTTCTGTTTTTGTTTTTGTTTTTAAGTTAACCATTAATTCTTAAATATGTACTTTAATGCATTAGAATAATGATATGTTTATATTTACATTTTTAGGCAAAATTCTATCACTTTTACATTTATCACAAGGTAATCTGTGTTAGAATTTGTTTATATTTCTTTACTATAAAGAAACTAATACTACTGAAAAGTGATCAATATACATTGGGATTATAGGAGAAATTAGTTTCAAGAAGTTAAGTTTAAAGTATCATTTGGAATTACAGATAAACATGACTTACCAGATGAAATTATATTGAATGTTTATTTTGTAGACAAAGGTGGAAAAAAAATGTAATCCCTCTCCAATCTAGTAGCCTTTCAAAAAGTACCTCTTATTTTAACAATGAAGGAAACTAAGGCCCAGTAAAGGGAAAATGCTACAGTCACACATTAAATTAGTAGCTCTCCTAATTTCCTTACTGAGCAGTCTTCCCTTTCCCACATGGCTATCTCGTAAATGGTCCCAATGAGATCAGTGGATAAATTGCTGGGCTTGGAGCCAGGAAGTCTTGAGTACAAAAGCTACTGCACCCTCTTTGTAGTGGCCAGAAACTATAAACTGAGTGGATGCTCATCTATTGGAGAATGGCTGAATAAACTGTAGTATATGAATATTATGGAATATTATTGTTCAGTAAGAAATGACCAGCAGGATGATTTCAGAAAGGCCTGGAGAGACTTACATGAACTGATGCTGTGTGAAATGAGCAGGACTAGGAGATCATTATATACTTCAACAACAATACTAGATGATGATCAATTCTGATGGACATGACCCTGTTGAGACGAACCAAATCAGTTCCAATGGAGCAGTAATGAATTGAACAGCTACACCTAGCGAAAGAATTCTGGGAGATGATTAAGAACCATTGCATTGAATTTCCAATCCCTATATTTTTGCCTGCTTGCATTTTGGATTTCCTTCACAGGCTAATAATACAATATTTCAGAGTTTGATTCTTTTTTTTTACAGCAAAATAACGGTTTGGTCATGTATACTTATTTTGTATTTAATTTATACCTTAATATATTTAACATCTACTGGTCATCCTGCCATCTAGGGGAGGGGGTAGGGGAAGGAGGGGAAAAATTAGAACAAAAGGTTTGGCAGCTGTCAATGCTGTAAAATTACCCATGCATATAACTTGTAAATAAAAAGCTATTAAAAAAAAAGAACTATGGTCAGATGTCAACAATATTAAAGAAGCAGCAGAAGCACAGAAAACAAAGTACAAAAACAAAATAACCCCCCCAAAACCCCACAATAAATCCAAAGATGTAGAATAAGAAAACCAAATAGCTATCTGATGAGACTTTATAAATAGCTGAATAAAAAAAGAAAGGGAAAGGTAAAAGAGAAAGAGAAAGATAGACTTAATCAAATGAAGAATTCCAAAGAGTAACAAAGAGAGATAAGAACATAAGAGGAACAATGCAAGGAAATAGATGCAAACAATTGAATAGGAAATATGAAAAATATCTTCAGCATAATTAGAGATATAAGGAAAAGTTTCATGAATAAAAAGGCATAATAAAAGACAAAAATGATACTTAACAGAAGTAGAAAAGATTAATAAGTGGTGGCCAGTCTATATCAGAGAAACTATACAAGAAAACTCTTATCACCACTGATAACCAAAATGATGTAGTTATTGAACTTGAGTCACACATCCTGAAGAGAAGTCAAATGGGACTTTAAGAAGCAATGTTAAAAATAATTCTAGTGGAGGTAACATATTTCTTGCTCAAATATTTAAAATTCTAAAAGTTGAAGGTTTAAGTGTTGCACTTACTATTCAATCAAATTTGGAAAACTCAAGAATGGTTACTAGACTGGAAAAGGTTGGTTTATGTTCCAGTCCTAAAAAAGGGCAATGCCAAAGAATGTTCAAATTTTTAAACAATCGGGATTTTTTTCACATGCTGGCAAAATTATGCTTAAGATTCTGAAATCAAATAGTTTATATTAATATATGAAGCAAAAACACCAACAGTGCAAGTTGGTTTTTGCAGAGACAGGGCAACCTAGAAATGAAATTGCCAATATTATCTGAATTTTGTAGAAAGCATAGTAGTTCCAGAAATAAAACAAAATAAAACCCATATATTTTTGCTTTAGTGACTACATTTAAGCCTTTGACAATATGGATCACCACAAATTTTATCAAAAAAGTGGTATTACCTAATCATCTCACTTGTCTCCAGTGGAACTTGTATGCTGATCAAGAAACAACAGTTATAATCATACATGGACCTGAAGAGCTCAAGATTGGGAAAGAAGTGTGACAAAATATTATGTTGTAACCTTATTTATTTAACATATATGCAGAACACATCATGCAAAATGCCAGGCAGGATGAATCTAAAACTAAAATCAAAGTTCTTGGGAGAAATATCAACAATCTCAGATATGCAGAAGATATCACTCTGATAGTAGAAAATGAAGAAGATTTAAGAAGCTTCTGGTGAAAGAAGAAAATGGAAAATCTGATTTAAAGCTTAACATAAAAAACAAACAAACAAACAAAAAACTAAGATCATAACATCTGGTCCCATTTCTTCTAGACAACTGGTGAAGAAATGGAAACAATATCAGATTTACCATCTTGGGCTCAAAGATCTCTGCAGATGGTTACTGCAGTCATGAAATTAAGAAATATTTGCTTCTTGCAAGTAAAGTTATGGGAATTCTGAATATTATACTAAAAAGGAGATGTCACTTTGCCAAAAAAGGTCCATATAATCAAAGCTATGGTTTTCCCAGCTGAGAGTTATGGTCTAACTATAAGGAATGTGAAGCCCCTTAGAATTGATGCTTTCAAATTGTGGTGTTGGAGAAGATTTTTGAGTTTCCTTGAAGAGGAAGGAGATCAAATTAATCAATATTAACTTATTTATTAGAAGGACAAAGTTTAAATACTTTGACTACAAAACAAGAGATCACAGAACTCATTTGTAAAAATTCTGATGCTGGAAAAAAATTGAAGGTATAGAAAGGAGATGGCAGAGGATGAGATGGATAGATAGTATCATGAAAACAAACAATGAACACAAGCTTGTACGGATCTTGGGAGATAGTGAAAGACAGAAGGATTTGACATATTATGATCCATGGGATAATCACATGACTGAATAATTAAATAACAACTAAACACAATTTTTTTTTTCTTGTGGAAACTGGATCCTCTGAGCAAGAAGCTGCTTTCACTCCAAATTAAAATAATGCATATCCACAGCAGGCATGATGAAATCATCCAGTAATGGGTTAGAGAAATAAGAAATGGCAATAGTGATTGAAGATAACAAGACATTAACAATAAAGGAAGATGCAATATTTCCAATATGGACATGACTTAACAACTACCACTTTCTGATTACTTATGTGAAGACAACAGATTCTTCCAGAAAGAATATGTTGCTTTTGGTCAAAAAACCTGAAGATTGTAAAGGGCATAGCTTGCATTTTCATTACTTTTATTGATTGAAGATAGGAATTTCAGATGGGAAAGGCAAATTTGAAAAGTGTTCAGGTGGTTATGAAAATGGTCTCTTAGATGAGGTTTTGGATTTTAGGCTCACAATTTAAAATATAAGGATTATGTACTCTTGGATAGACATGGACCATATCTAAAATAGGCTGTATATTACTTAATAATTATTAATTGGACTATAAATATATAATAATATATATATAATATTATTATGTATTAATGTTATACACTATGTAATAATATATTATAATATAATATACATATATTATAATATATATATATATAAATAATATAAATAATATTGGACTCTACACGAAAATTAGCAGCAGGATGAATAATAACATTATTTCATATATTTCATATATTATTTTTTCATATATTTCATATATTATTTCATATATTATTTCATACTACAGATCACTTAAATATATAAAAAAAAAGATGAGACTTTTAGAAATATACCACAAAATTGTCACAGAGACATTATAGAATGTTATGGAGAATTTCACAGAGCTCCACATGTGTATAAAGTTTTTTTTTTTTCCCTGCTAAATTCTAATTATAATTCACATCCATCAAAAATATAGAGAAAGAAATAATGTTAACTGCCATTCTGGACTTGATTCTGATCAACAAAGAGGTGAAGTTAATATAATAGAAAAATTAAAGGAAATCTCCTTAACAGACTACACATAAATTGTCATATACATTTAAGGATATAATATTTCAAAGACCTTGGAGAAGTGATATACACAATGTCATATTTTGAAATTCCTTAAGCCCCAGATAAATAAGAAGTCTCAAAAGACTTTGTATATATATACACATTATCTCATTAACACTGCACCCCAGGTATTACTGTATCTATTTTACAGAGAAGAAAACTGAGGTTTGCACAGTTTGAGTTTTCCATGTTCATACATATATTAAAATTAGGTGGTGAATTAAAGTTTGTTATTCTGTCTCCTGATTCCAGACTTTATTCTTCTTCCATAAATTTGCTATCTAATTCTAGTGTAGTGGATGGAATATTGAGCAAGTGATCTTCATCCAGAGAAGGATAACCATAAATAATGAGGGAAGCTAGGACTAAGGCATATTTGATTGGATGAAATGGGAATATTTTACTTAGAGAAATATTGGCATTGACACAATAGCCAATTCCAAGTATTCTAAGCTCTATCATGTAGAAGAGAGACTAATTAATCTTATTATGCTTGGCTCTAGAAGGTAGAACTAGAACTACTGGTAACAGTTGGAATGAGCCAAATTTAAGCTTGCAATTGGGTAATATACACTAAATTAAAACTTGTAGGATTGTTATGAGGATCAAATGAAGTACTTAAAATTCTTTGCAAACTGTAAAGCACAATATACATGCTTTATTGTTGTTCTTGTCTTATGGATATAGGAAGGTTTATCAACAAATATTTCATCACTAGGTAATTATTATTACTGTTGCTGCTTTTATTTGATTTTTTAATACACCAAAGAGAAAAAAATACAGAATGTTCCACAGACCTGTATATCTCCCTTATAATGTTGGGTCTTTTCAAAAAGAAAGGACAAACCATAGAACAGAACAGAATGCTTCTATGATAAACACAAAGATGTAGAAAAGAAGACAGATGATCCGAAGAATCATCATATTTAAACCATCTAAAATAGCAATTTAATTATGGATAATTTAAAAGCATGCCAATTGATCAGCTACCAATGAAGGAATATACTTATGGAGGGAATAAATCACATCTACATAAGTAAGCATTCTTACTCTAAAGCTCATAAGCTCTCCTTGGGACTGAAAGGAATATAGAAGTTAGAAGAATTAGTTTCAATATTCCCTCAAAAACAATAAAAACCCATCATTTTATCAGACAACTGGTCATTTATAGTGTCTATGATAAACATAAGCATATATTAACATTAATATAATTTAACTTATGTGTAATTTTCTTTTTTGAGTATGATCAAAATATATTTCATCCCTAGAACAAGAAGATAAATGTCATCTAGAACTTAACAGATTTTTAACAGCATTATATAAGGGAAATAAAGTTGGAGATAGATTTGGAGGACTTGGTATCAGTTATAGTTCTGACACGTGTACCTGTTTGATCTCAATTGAATCATTTTCCTCTCTGAGTCCTACCTCATCAGAAAATTTAAGATATTGAACCAGATCCCTTGTAAGTTCCATTGTAATGATAACTCTCTGATCTTGTGGTGAGCTAGTGAAATATTTGTGTTTATACTTGATGTCAATACAAAAGTAGACAAAATTTAAAAATAATCTCAACTCCATAAATGAGAGGTTTATCAGATGTATGAAATGTTGAGAAGCTTCATGCCTTCATTTTAAAATAGTTTATTCAGTTAAAAAAATATATTAGTCATGAGAAGTAAATATGACAGAAAATCAATTGACAACTAAGACAGAAAATAATTAGTAACTTTTTTATGGTGGGGGTCTTTTCAGAATCATCTGACTCTATGCAGTTAGAGCACTGACTTTTATTGTAAGGGTCAAAACCAAATTGAATCAGAAAAGAAAAAATAAAGATAAAAGGGTTCGAGTTTCAACCTAACTTAAGTGAACACTTCAGGCAAAAATTTGGGAAATAGGAAAGCCAAATATACTGAATTTATTTATATTATGAGTGAAATCTAAATAAATAAATAGTTGCCATAATAATAAGTTGAAAAGGGCCCAGGCCTTTTTTCAACAAACAAACAATTGATCTCTTGAACAATTAGAGAATTATGAGAGCCACTAAAAACAATGATTTGGCATAGTAGATTATTACAAAGGAGAATGGTAGAAAAATATGAAAAAAAGTAAATTGAAGAAGAAATGAGCTTGTAAATGCAGTTTAGCCAAATTATCCTAAGAGCATTTACAATATGACTGAATGTAAGACAGCAAACAGATAAAAAAATTGAACAGATCTGCCTATGATATTCTATTTTCTTGAAATGCAGCAGCAACATGAATTCATTTGAACTCTACCATTTATCTGATGTACAATATAAAGAAATCTTGACATTACTTAGTAAAAATCATGCCAGAAAAGAATGATTGGTATTGCTCACTTCAAAACAGAGGTTCAAAGAACAGTTCAAAAATAGAAGAAATAGGGAGTCAAGATGGTGGAGAAGACACATGCATCTATCTAAGCTCTTCTTTGCCCTCAGACTACTTTTTTTTATGATACGGCTTTGAAATTAGTGCTTGACTGAAAAAAACCCCAGGAATATTGGGAGTACAACACATTACCAACAGAAGATATCTCGAAAATCACCAGAAACGATCTGTTTTTGCTTGTGGGGGGGAACAATTAGACCAGGCACAGACCTCAGGTAGGCAGTCAGAACATGGAAGGCAGCTCACATTGAGCAGACTATAGTGGGGCAGGGTGTGATCTCAGCCACTGGAAAATTTGCTGGGAGAACTTTGCCATAGTGTGGCTACTTTGCCTTGGCAGCAAGGCGATAGATAATCAGAAAAGCTATAAACACAGAGGGTAAAGGCTATAACACCAAAACACTGGGGACTCTCGGGACCTGGCCACACTCACCCACCACCCAGAGTGACTCAGCACACTCTCAGAGTCTCAGAGAATGGATGCTGTGCAGGCAGTGCAGCCATTGCTGTTCACTGCTGCTTCATTGCTACTTCCTGTAGTCTATAGAGGAAGTTTGGTAATATACCATACCCAAAAAGCAGACCACATTTGCTTTTTTTATTTGTTTGTCTTCTTTGTTTCTTTTTTGTCAAAATGAGTAAAAAGCTAAAACAAACACTAACTATAGATAGCTTCTATATGGATAGAGAGCAGACTTCAAACTCTGAGGAGACTAAAAACAGACTGTCTCTAGATGAAACGCCAAAGGGAGATGTGATCTGGTCCCCAATACACAAACTTTCATAAAATAAATTTAAAAGGTTCTTACAAGAGAGCTAGAAGAAAAAGGGGGAAAGGAAAGGGAAGCTTGGCAAGAGGGTCTGGATAAGTCATCCCACTCATTTAAAGATAGAGTGGATAAAGAAATCAAATCCCTGAAAAACAGAATTAGTGAACTGGAAAAGGTAAACAATTCCAAGGAAAATAGAATTAATCAACTGAAAAAGAAAATAGTTAATAGAACAAAATGACTCATTTAAAAACTCAATTGGATAATTACAAAAAGAAATTTAAAAAAAGTAAATGAAGAAAATAATTCATTAAAAATCAGAATTGAACAAATGTAAATGAATGACTCAAAGAGACACCAAGAATCAGTAAAGCAAAACCAAAAAAAAAAAAAAAGAAAGAAAGAAACAGTGGGAAAAAAAATGTCAAATCCCTAATTGGGAAAACAACAGACCTGGAAAATAGATCTAGGAGAGAGAATCTAAGGATTATTGGACTTCCTGAAAATTATGATGAAAAAAATAGCATAAACATATCTAACATATATAGGACTGCTTGCCATCTAGGGGAGGGGGTGGAGGGAAGGAGGGGAAAAATCGGAACAGAAACAAGTGCAAGGGATAATGTTGCAAAAAAAAAATTACCCTGGCATGGATTCTGTCAATATAAAGTTATTATTAAATAAAATAAAATAAAATATTAATAAAAAAGAAAAAAAGAAAAAAAATAGCATAGACATTATTTTTTCAGGCAATCATCAAAGTGAACTGCCCAGATGTTATAGAAATAGTGGGTAAAATAGACATTGAAAGAATTCATCGATCACTGAGATCCCAAAATCAAAATGCCAAGAAATATTGTAGCTAAACTCCAGAACTATCAGTCCAAGGGAAAAAATACTACAAACAGCTAGAGAAAAAAAAAAAATTCAAATACAGAGGAGCCACAATAAGCAGCATCCACATTAAAGGATTGATGGGCCTGGAATCTGATATTCCAAAAGGCTAAGGAACATGATAGGCAGAAAGAATAACTTACTCAGACAAAATGAGCATTTTTTACCCCCAGGGAAGAAGATGGACATTCAATGAAATAGGTGAATTTCATCTATTTCTGATGAAAAAACCAGAACTAAACAAAAAGTTTGATCTCCAAATATAAGACTCAAGAGAAACATAAAAAGGTAAAAATAAATCTTGGGAACTATATTTCTGTTATGAGTATACATAAATAATACATGTATAATTTGTTTTTACTGTCATAATATAAAAAAGAAACTAGAGGTGGAAAGGAAATTTTACCAGAAAAAGGGTAAAGTGGGGTACTACATCTCATGAAGAGGCAATGGAAACCTATAATATCTGAGGGAAAGAAGGGAGGGGTTGAGCATAGTGTGTATCTTACTCTCATCAGAATTGGCTTAAAGAGAAAAATATTAGACATATTTGATTTACAGAGACATTTCTCATTGGAAATTTCTCTGTAAATTTGAAAAGTCAGATGGGAAAAGTCAAAAGGGAAGCAGTAAGCCAAGTTGAAGGAAACACAGAAATTGTGAGGAAAAGGGAGAAGAAAAGGGGAGGAATTCTAAGGTGAGGGGAGGGATCCTAAAAAGGGAAGGCTGTGTGAGGCAAGTGGTGCTCACAATTTTAATACTGGGGAGAGAAGGAAAGGAGAAAAGCATAAGCAGGGGTTAATAAGATGGCAAGAAATACAGAATTAGTAATTTTCACCATAAATATGAATGCGGTAAACTGTACCCATAAAGCAGAGGCAGATAGTAGATTGGATTAAAGTCAGAATCTTACTACATGTTGTTTATAGGGCTATACACATAGAGTAAAGGTAAAAGGCTGGCACAAAATCTACTATGCTTCAGGTGAAGTAAAAAAAGCAGGGGTAGCCATCCTGATCTCAGATCAAACAAAAGCAAAAACTGATCTAATTAAAAGAGATAAGGAAGGACACAATATCTTGCTAAAGGGTAGGACAGATAATGAAGCAATATCATTATGCACCAAGTAGTATAGCATTTAAATTCTTAAAAGAAAAATTAAGAGAGCTGCAAGAAGAAATAGACAGCAAAACTATAATAATGGTAGATCTCAACCTTGCATTCTCAAAATTAAATAAATCAAACCATAAAACAAATAAGAAAGAAATTAAAGAGGTAAATAGAATATAAGAAAAGTTAGGTATGATAAATCTTTGGAGAAAACTGAATGGAGACAGAAAGGAGTGCACTTTCTTCTCAGCAGTTATAAAAATTGACTATATTTTAGGACACAAAGACCTCAAAATTAAATGCAGAAAGGCAGAAATCATAAAGGCATTCTTTTCAGATCATGACACAATAAAAACTACATTAAACAAAAAGCTAGGAGTAAGTAGATCAAAAAGTAATTGGAAACTAAATAATCTCATCCTAAAAAATGAATGGGTGAAACAGCAAATCATAGAAACAATTAATAATTTCACCCAAGAGCATGACAACAATGAGACAACATAAAACTTTGTGGGATGCAGCCAAAGCGGTAATAAGGGGAGATTTTATATCTCTAGAGGCCTATTTGCATATGTTTTGTGATTTTAGGGAAAGGTTCAGATTTGCTCCTACAAAATGATGCTCTCGGACTCAATTAAAGTGAAAGTAAAATTTAATTATACAATGCATGGAATAGATTGCTTGCAATAACAACTAATACAGCAAATAACACATAACAGACAAAAGACAAAGAATAATAAGAATTATGATTAGAATAGCAGAAAAAGAGAGAGATTATATCACCGGTCGAGGGAGCTTCAACTCTAATTTATGGCTGGGAGGCCCTGGTATTTCAGCCTGTGAGTCTCGATCGGGAAAAGCCTAGGCAGATTCATCTCCATAGGTGAGGCTTCAAAATGGAGAATGCATTGCCTGCTTTTTATAGGAATCAGGACAAAGAAGGCTTTAAGCCAAATGAAGACCTCATGTAAGACAGGGATGTACCGACGAGGGCTCCAGGTGGTTTTAGTCAAATGTTGCATTGACAAGGGGGGCAGTCCTTATCAACAGCAATGGTTCCAAGGAGTGGCGAGTTCCTGGAATCACATATTTGGAGCTAAAACACAGGTGGTATGTGCCTAGCTTATTCATGGGAGTAAGAGCTAAAACACCTGTTGTTATGGGTTAGGGAATGGTCAAGTTTCCACAGAAGAAGAAGTGAAAACATATGTTTTTATGGGTTAGGGAACGGTGAAGTTCTCACAGGGGAGTCACATCCTACCTTGATTAGGTTCACATGGAGATTGGGTCCACATGGTTCACATGGGAATTAGGTTCACATGGAGATTGGGTTCACATGGTTCGGATGAAGATAAGGTTCATATGGGGAAAGTCACATTCTTACAATGATTTGAAATGAATTTACTAATAAAATGGAGATTTCCTATACAGCATAAAATAGAGAAAGAGAAGGTCAATGAATTGGGCTTGCAATTATAAAAGGAACAATTTAAAAACCACCAAATCAAACACTAAACTTGAAATTCTAAAAATAAAAGGAGAGATTAATAAAATTAAAAGTAAAAAAAAAAAAAAGCTATTGGATAATAAATAAAACTGAGTTGGTTTTATGAAAAAACAAACAAAATAAATTAACCCTTAGTAAATTTGATTAGTAAAAGGAAAGAGGAAAATCAAATTGTTGTCAAAAATGAAAAGGGAGAACTTGCCACTAATGAAGAGGAAATTAGAGCAATAATGAGGAGTTATTTTGTCCAACTTTAAACCAATAAATTCGATTACTTAAATGAAATGTTAGAATACCTTCAAAAATATAGCTTTCCCAGATTAACAGGGGAAGTAAATTGGTTAAACAGTCCCATTTTAGAAAACAAAATAGTACCATGTTTCCCTGATAATAAGACACTGTCTTATTATTTTTTTGGACAGAAAACACCAGAGGGCTTATTTTCAGGGGAGGGCTTATTTTAATGAACATTGACAGAAATTTTAATAAACAGGTAAATGTGAACAAAAAAAAGTACCTTTATTCAATAATGATCATGTTATCTTCTTCAACAACATCTTCATAAGTGTCCATACCCTGAATTACATTCTGGATGTCCTGTGCCTCTATTTCCTTCAGAAGAAGTGGACCCAATCTGTCATGTCCAGCAATATAGCTCTCTTTAAATGAACATGTCTTGTCCAGGTAACCTGCTCGTAGTGCCTTGGTGACATAGCTGTCAGTAATTTTATCCCATGACTTCTTCACCCAAGTCATGACTTCTTGCAGACAGGGCTTCACAAAGTTTCCACGCTGATTTCTTTCCATTCTATTTTCAATGTAGTCATTGACTTCCATGCGCAAATGGTCCTTGAATGGCTTGTTTATTGCAATATCAAGGGTCTGGAGATAGGCAGTCATTTCTGCTGGAATCATTACTTGATCTATTCTTCTCTCTGCAAAGAAGTTCTTCATTTCTTTAGAGCAGTGAGTGCTGGCTGAGTTCTTCTTTTATCCTCCATCATGCCCCCTCACTCCCACTTACATATTGGGTTTTTATGTTGTTCTGTCTCAGCTCTCCTCTGCGGCACTGCTCTCAGTGGTGCCAGCAAGCAAATCACTGGGGAAGAACAGGATGACGCGCTTACTGCTGCAGCTCTGATTGGATGCAGCTCAGAGCGCGTGTGTTTCACCCGGGGGGTGGGGGAAAGAACGGTGCATACAGAGGGTATCGTAATGTAGCATGTAGAGCAGGGGATCACCTTCACTACAGTAGCAATCTCAATAGGGCTTATTTTTGGGGGAGGGCTTATTTTAGAGGAATCTTACACAGTAAAGGGAGGGCTTATTTTCGGGATAGGTCTTATTATCAGGGAAATATGGTACAAGCTATTAATCAACTTCCTAATAAAAAATTTCCAGGACCAGATGGATTTATATGTTAATTCTACCAAACAATCAAAGAACAATTAACTACAATGCTATATAAACTATTTGAAAACAATAGGGATTGAAGGAGTCCTACCAAAATCCTTTTATGACACAGACTTGGTACTGATACCTAAACCAGGTAGGTTGAACATAGAGAAAGAAAATTATAGACCAATCTCCCTAATGAATATTGATGCAAAAATCTTAAATAAAATATTAGCAAAAAAATTACAGGAAATCATCTGCAAGATAATGCACCATGATCAAGTAAGATTTATACCAGAAATGTAGGGCTGGTTCAATATTAGCAAAACTATTAGCATAATTGACTATAACAATAACCAAATTAACAGAAACCATATGATCATCTCAATAGATGCAGAAAAAAGCATTTGAGAAAATGCAACATCCATTCCTATTAAAAGCACTTGAGAATATAGGACTAAATGAGCTTTTCCTAAAAATAGTTAGGAGCATCTCTTTTAAGTAAATATCATATGTAATGGGGATAAACTGGAATCATTCCCAATAAGATCAGAAGTGAAACAAGGTTGCCCACTATCACTACTACTATTCAATATTGTATTAGAAATGCTAGCTTCAGCAATAAGAGTTGAGAAAGAGATTAAAGGAATTAGAGTAGGTAATGAGGAAATCAAATTATTACTCTTTGCAGATGATCTGATGGTATACTTAGAGAACCCCAGACATTCTACTAAAAAGCTATTAGAAATAATTCACAACTTTAGCAAAGTTGTAGGGTACAAAATAAATCCACATAAATACATCACCAACAAAATCCTACAGCAAGAAATACAAAGGGAAATTCCCTTTAAAATAACTGGTTACTATGAAATATTTGAGAATCTATCTACCAAAGGAAAGTCAGGAACTGTATGAGCAAAACTACAAAACACTTTCCACACAAATAAAATTAAAGCTAACCAATTGGAAAAAAATATTAAGTGCTCTTGGATATGCTGAGCAAATATAATAAAATTGACAATACCACCTAAATTAATATATTTATTTAGTGCTATACCAATTAGTCTCCCAAGAAACTATTTTAATGACCTAGAAAAAATAACAACAAAATTTGTATGGAAGAACAAAAGGTCAAGAATTTCAAAGGAACTAATTAAAAACAAACAAACAAACAAACAAACAAAAAAAAAAAACAAATGAAGGTGGCCTAGCTGTACCTGATCTAAAACTATATTATAAAGCAGAGGTCACCAAAACCATTTGTTATTGGCTAAGAAAAACTAGTTGATCAATGGAATAGGTTAGGTTCAGAGGACAAAATAGTCAATAACTATTGCAATCTAGTCTTTGACAAACCCAAAGATCCCAACTATTGGGATAAGAATTAACTATTTGACAAAAACTGCTGGGAAAACTGGAAATTAGTATAGCAGAAACTAGGCATGGACTCACACTTAACACCATACATCAAGATAAGATCGAAATGGGTTCATGATATAGACATAAAGAATGAGATTATAAATAAATTAGAGGACCATAGGATAGTTTACCTGTCAGACTTGTGGAGAAGGAATGAATCTGTGACCAAAGAAGAACTAGAGATTATTATTATCAGAAAATAGAAAATTTTGGTTATATCAAGTTAAAAAGCTTTTGTACAAACAAAACTAATGCAAACAAGATTATAAGGGAAGCAATAAATTGGGAAAACATTTTTACAGTTAAAGGTTCTCATAAAGACCTCATTTCCAAAATACATAGAGAATTGACTCTAATTTATAAGAAATAAAGTCAATCTTCAATTGACAAATGATCAAAGGATATGAATAGAAAAATTTTAGATAATGAAATTGAAACTATTTCTACTCATAAGAAAAAGTGTTCCAAATCACTATTGATTAGAGAAATGCAAATTAAGACAATTCTAAGATACTACTACACATCTGTTAGATTAGCTAAGATGACAGGAAAAGATAATGACCAATGTTGGAGCGGATGCGGGAAAACTGGGACACATGCATTGTTGGTGAAGTTGTGAATGGATGCAACCATTACGTAGAGCAATTTGGAACTATCCTCGAAAAGTTACCAAACTGCATACTCTTTGATCCAGCAGTGTTACTACTGAGCTTATATTCCAAAGAGATATTAAAGAAGGGAGAGGGACCTGTATATGCCAAAACATTTGTGGCAGCCCTCTTTGTAGTGTCTAGAAACTGGAAATTGAATGGATGCCCATCAATTAAAGAATGGTTGGGTAAATTGTGGTATATGAATGTTATGGAATATTATTTTCCTGTAAGAAATGACCATCAGGATGAATACAGAGAGGCTTGGAGAGACTTACATGAACTGATGGTAAGTGAAATGAGCAGAACCAGGAGATCATTATACACTTCAGCAACAATACTATATATATTCTGATGGAAGTGGATATCTTTGATAAAGAGATGATCCAATTCAGTTCCATTCGATCAATAATGGACAGAATTAGCTACACCCAGAGAAAGAATACTTGGAAATGGATGTGGACTACTTGCATTTTTGTTTTTTCTTCTCAGATTATTTTTACCTTCTGAATCAGATTTTTCTTGTGCAACAAGAGAACTGTATGAATCTGCACACATATGTTGTATCTAAGATATACTTTAACATGTTTAACAGGTATGAGACTGCCTACCATCTAGGGGAGGGGGTGGAGGAAAGGAAGAGAAAAGTTTGAACAGAAGTGAGTTCAAGGGACAATGTTGAAAAATTACCCATGGCTTCCGGTTAAGATGGCGGAGAGGAGGCTCACAGTTGCATAAGCTCCGCGCTTTCTCTCACTATCCACTTCATTACAAGCCTCTGAATCAATGCTTGACTGAAAAAAAACCCACATATAGTTACCAAGAGAAGCCATCCTTGAGATCCGCCAAGAAAGGTCTGTCTTTACTGGAGGGCTGGGGCGGTTTTAGATCGGGCGCAGGCTGAGGGCAGCGGCAGTGAGAGCACGGGAGCAGAGCTGAGAGGGGGTGGGGAGTGATCGTAGCCGTCTCTGCGGGGAGAGCTTCGCTACAGGTTTGGAACCTGCAGCAAGTCAACAGCCCAGCAGAGAAGCTAAAAACACCGGGGCTGAAGAATACAACCGCAAACAGCTGGAGTCTCTCAGGACCTGGCCCCCCCCCCTTCCCCCCCTCAGTGACTCAGCACGCTCTGGGATCTCAGAGCGCAGGCGCAGCACAGTCCTGCTAGTGCCTCACTGCTGCCCCCTGCAGTCTGTAGAGGAAGCTCGATAACACACCCAGCCCCCCCCCCCCCCCCAAAGAAAGACTCCAGTTTTTTCTGTTTTTCTTTGGTAGTTTGTCTCTGATTAATAGACAGAATGAGCAAGAAGCTGAAGAGGACTTTAACCCTTGACAGCTTCTATACAGATAGAGAGCAGACTCTAAATCCTGAGGAGACTAAAAACAGGCAGTCCCCAGGTGATTCCCCAAAAGAGGAGATCGTCTGTTCCTCAGCACAGATGAACCTCATAGAAGTGATTAAAAAGGCTCTCACAAGGGAGCTAGAAGAAAAATGGGAAAAGAGTCTGGAGAAAGTTAAAGAGAGAGTGGATAAAGAAGTAAAATCCTTGAAAAATAGGATTAGTGAACTGGAAACAGAAAACAGCTCTCTAAAAAACAAAATTGGCGAAATGGAAAAAAATTCCACAGAACAAAAGAACTCAATTGGACAATTAGAGAAAGATTTTAAAAAAGTGAGTGAAGAGAATACTTCACTGAAAATCAGACTTGAACAAGTGGAATTGAATGACTCGAGGAGACAAGAAGAATCAGTCAAGCAAATCCAAAAAAATCAAACAATGGAGAAAAATGTGAAATACCTTCTGGGGAAGACAACAGACCTGGAAAACAGATCCAGGAGAGACAATCTGAGAATCATTGGACTCCCAGAAAAACATGATGAAAAAAAGAGCCTGGACACTGTCTTCCAGGAAATTATCAAAGAGAACTGCCCAGAAGTCATAGGAACAGAGGAAAAAATAAACATTGAAAGGATTCATCGATCACCCACTGAAAGGGATCCTAAAATCAAAACACCAAGGAATATAGTGGCCAAATGCCAGAACCCTCAGATGAAAGAAAAAATATTGCAAGCGGCTAGAAAAACCCAATTCAAGTATCAAGGAGCCACAATAAGGATCACCCAGGATCTGGCAGCATCCACATTAAAAGATCGAAGGGCCTGGAATATGATATTCCGAAAGGCTAAGGAACTTGGTATGCAACCAAAAATAACTTACCCAGCGAGAATGAGCATCTTTTTCCAGGGAAGAAGATGGACATTCAACGAAGTAAGTGAATTTCATCTATTTCTGATGAAAAAACCAGAACTTAACAAAAAGTTTGATCTACAAATATAGAACTCAAGAGAAATCTAAAAAGGTAAAGATTAATCTTGGGAACTATATTTTGACTATATAGATGTATAAAGAATACATGTATACCTTGTTCTAGAAATTGATGTGGAAAGGACATTGTACCAGAAAAAGGGTAAAGTGGGGGTAGTACATATCATGAAGAGGCATAGGAAACCTATTATATCTGAGAGAAAGAATGGAGGGGGATGAATATAGTGGGTATCTTACTGCCTTCAGAATTGGCTTTAAGTGAAAAATCTTAAGACATATTCAATCTATGGTGAAACTTCTCCCATCTCATTGAAAAGTGAGAAGGGAAAAGTGGAAAGGGAAGGAATAAGCTAAGCGGAAGGGAATACGGGAACTGGGAGGGAAAGGGGTAAGATAGGGGGAGGAACTCTAAGGCGGGGGGAGGGACACTAAAAAGGGAGGGCTGTGAGAAGCAAGGGGTGCTCACAAGCTTAATACTTGGAAGGGGGGGAAAGGGGAAAGAAGGGAGGAAAGCATAAACCGGGGTTAACAAGATGGCAAGTAATACAGAATTGGTCATTCTAACCATAAACGTGAACGGGGTAAACTCCCCCATAAAGAGGAAGCGGTTAGCAGAATGGATTAAAAGCCAGAATCCTACAATATGTTGTTTACAGGAAACACACCTGAAGTGGGGAGATACATGCAGGTTAAAGGTAAAAGGTTGGAGCAAAATCTACTATGCTTCAGGTGAAGTCAAAAAAGCAGGGGTAGCCATCCTGATCTCAGATCAAGCTAAAGCAAAAATTGACCTAATTAAAAGAGATAAGGAAGGACACTATATCTTGCTAAAGGGTAGCATGGATAATGAAGCACTATCTATATTAAACATATATGCACCAAGTGGGGTAGCATCTAAATTCTTAAAAGAGAAACTAAGAGAGCTGCAAGAAGAAATAGACAGTAAAACTATAATAGTGGGAGATCTTAACCTTGCACTCTCAGAATTAGATAAATCAAACCAGAAAATAAATAAGAAAGAAGTCAAAGAGGTAAACAGAATACTAGAAAAGCTAGATATGATAGATCTCTGGAGAAAATGTAATGGAGACAGAAAGGAATACACTTTCTTTTCAGCAGTTCATGGAACCTATACAAAAATTGACCATATATTAGGACATAAAAACCTCAAACTCAAATGTAGTAAGGCAGAAATAGTAAATGCATCCTTTTCAGACCACGATGCAATGAAAATTACATTCAACAAAAAAGCAGGGGGAAGTAGACCAAAAAATAATTGGAAACTAAATAATCTCATACTAAAGAATGATTGGGTAAAACAGCAAATCATAGACATAATTAATAACTTCACCCAAGAAAACGATAATAATGAGACATCATACCAAAATGTATGGGATGCAGCCAAAGCGGTAATAAGGGGAAATTTCATATCTCTAGAGGCCTATTTGTATAAAATAGAGAAAGAGAAGGTCAATGAATTGGGTTTGCAATTAAAAATGCTAGAAAAGGAACAAATTAAAAACCCCCAGTCAAACACTAAACTTGAAATTCTAAAAGTAAAAGGTGAGATCAATAAAATTGAAAGTAAAAAAACTATTGAATTGATTAATAAAACTAAGAGTTGGTTCTATGAAAAAACCAACAAAATAGACAAACCCTTAGTAAATCTGATTAAAAAAAGGAAAGAGGAAAATCAAATTGTTAGTCTTAAAAATGAAAAGGGAGAACTCACCACTAACGAAGAGGAAATTAGAGCAATAATTAGGAGTTACTTTGCCCAACTTTATGCCAATAAATTCGACAACTTAAATGAAATAGAAAAATACCTCCAAAAATACAGCTTGCCCAAACTAACAGAGGAAGAAGTAAATATCCTAAACAGTCCCATCTCAGAAAAAGAAATAGAACAAACTATCAATCAACTCCCTAAGAAAAAATCCCCAGGACCAGATGGATTTACATGTGAATTCTACCAAACATTTAAAGAACAATTAACTCCAATGTTATATAAACTATTTGAAAAAATAGGGATTGAAGGAGTCCTACCAAACTCCTTTTATGACACAGATATGGTACTGATACCTAAACCAGGTAGGCTGAAAACAGAGAAAGAAAATTATAGACCAATCTCCCTAATGAATATTGATGCTAAAATCTTAAATAAAATATTAGCAAAAAGATTACAGAAAATTGTCACCAGGATAATACACTATGACCAAGTAGGATTTATACCAGGAATGCAGGGCTGGTTCAATATTAGGAAAACTATTAGCATAATTGACTATATCAATAACCAAACAAACAAAAACCACATGATCATCTCAATAGATGCAGAAAAAGCATTTGATAAAATCCAACATCCATTCCTAATAAAAACACTTGAGAGCATAGGAATAAATGGACTTTTCCTTAAAATAGTCAGGAGCATATATTTAAAACCATCAGTAAGCATCATATGCAATGGGGAAAAACTGGAACCTTTCCCAGTAAGATCTGGAGTGAAGCAAGTTGCCCACTATCACCATTATTATTTAATATCGTATTAGAAACACTAGCCTCGGCAATAAGAGTCGAGAAAGATATAAAAGGAATTAGAGTAGGCAATGAGGAAACCAAACTATCACTCTTTGCAGATGATATGATGGTATACCTAGAGAACCCCAGAGATTCTACCAAAAAGCTATTGGAAATAATTCATAATTTTAGCAAAGTAGCTGGCTACAAAATAAATCCCCATAAATCCTCAGCATTTTTATACATCACCAACAAAACCCAACAGCAAGAGATACAAAGAGAAATTCCATTCAGAATAACTGTTGATACCATAAAATATTTGGGAATCTATCTACCAAAGGAAAGTCAGGAATTATATGAGCAAAATTATAAAAAAGTCTCCACACAAATAAAGTCAGACTTAAATAATTGGAAAAATATTAAGTGCTCTTGGATCGGCCGAGCGAACATAATAAAGATGACAATACTCCCTAAACTAATCTATTTATTTAGTGCTATACCAATCAGACTTCCAAGAAAATATTTTAATGATCTAGAAAAAATAACAACAAAATTCATATGGAACAATAAAAAGTCGAGAATCTCAAGGGAATTAATGAAAAAAAAATCAAATGAAGGTGGCCTAGCTGTACCTGATCTAAAATTATATTATAAAGCAGCAGTCACCAAAACCATTTGGTATTGGCTAAGAAATAGATTAGTGGATCAGTGGAAAAGGCTAGGCTCACAAGACAGAATAGTCAATTATAGCAATCTAGTGTTTGACAAACCCAAAGCCCCTAACTTCTGGGAAAAGAATTCATTATTTGATAAAAACTGCTGGGATAATTGGAAATTAGTATGGCAGAAATTAGGCATGGACCCACACTTAACACCATATACCAAGATAAGATCAAAATGGGTCTATGACCTAGGCATAAAGAACGAGATTATAAATAAATTAGAGGAACATAGAATAGTTTATCTCTCAGACTTGTGGAGGAGAAAGAAATTTGTGACCAAAGATGAACTAGAGACCATTACTGATCACAGAATAGAAAATTTCGATTACATCAAATTAAAAAGCCTTTGTACAAATAAAACTAATGCAAACAAGATTAGAAGGGAAGCAACAAACTGGGAAAACATTTTCACAGTTAAAGGTTCTGATAAAGGCCTCATTTCCAAAATATATAGAGAACTGACTCAAATTTATAAGAAATCAAGCCATTCTCCAATTGATAAATGGTCAAAGGATATGAACAGACAATTTTCAGAGGATGAGATTGAAACTATTACCACTCATATGAAAGAGTGTTCCAAATCATTATTGATCAGAGAAATGCAAATTAAGACAACTCTGAGATACCACTACACACCTGTCAGATTGGCTAAGATGACAGGAAAAAATAATGATGAATGTTGGAGGGGATGCGGGAAAACTGGGACACTAATGCATTGTTGGTGGAGTTGTGAACGAATCCAACCATTCTGGAGAGCAATCTGGAATTATGCCCAAAAAATTATCAAAATGTGCATATCCTTTGATCCAGCAGTGTTTCTATTGGGCTTATATCCCAAAGAAATACTAAAGAAGGGAAAGGGACCTGTATGTGCCAAAATGTTTGTAGCAGCCCTGTTTGTAGTGGCTAGAAACTGGAAAATGAATGGATGCCCATCAATTGGAGAATGGCTGGGTAAATTGTGGTATATGAATGTTATGGAATATTATTGTTCTGTAAGAAATGACCAGCAGGATGAATACAGAGAGGCTTGGAGAGACCTACATGAACTGATGCTAAGTGAAATGAGCAGAACCAGGAGATCATTATACACTTCGACAACGATATTGTATGAGGACATATTTTGATGGAAGTGGATTTCTTTGACAAAGAGACCTGAGTTTCAATTGATAAATGACGGACAAAAGCAGCTACACCCAAAGAAAGAACACTGGGAAACGAATGTGAACTATCTGCATTTTTGTTTTTCTTCCCGGATGATTTATACCTTCTGAATCCAATTCTCCCTACGCAACAAGAGAACTGTTCGGTTCTGCAAACATATATTGTATCTAGGATATACTGCAACATATCCAACATATAAAGGACTGCTTGCCATCTAGGGGAGGGGGTGGAGGGAGGGAGGGGAAAAAAATCGGAACAGAAATGAGTGTCAATATAATGTAATTATTAAATAAAAAATTTAAAAAAAAAAAAAGAAAAAAAGAAAAATTACCCATGCATATGTTCTGTCAATAAAAAAATTAGAAGAAATATATACTGTAATTAAAAGATATTAAAAGGGGTTGAAGTTAAGAGAGTGAGTAAAGGCAGTAATTCCTCCAAACTCTCCCCCAAACTGCTCCAAATTCTTTTAATAATTATTCTAAGCAAATTTTAGAGCATCAGAACACCCAAAAATATAGAATCAAACATTTTGTAGCTGAAGGCAATTTAGAAGGTTAGTAGAAAAGTTCTGTGACACCAGGGTTGGGGAATTTACCAGGAAATCCAGTGCAGGCCACACCAATGCATTCCCAGGCCTGAAACTAGACCCAGTCCCAGCTCCAACCTCTAGACTAGTAGCAGTGCCGATGGCTTCCAGATCTCTCATTCTAGAGATACCAAAGAGGGCATGGAAGGTTAACAGAAAAGGTTTGTGGAACCATGGTGAGAGTCCAGCACACAATTCCAGCAAAATCCAAGTCTTCCTTGGAAGATCAGTGAAGGTCTGTGGAAATGGGGTGGGAGTCTGGCCTCCAGTGCCAGCACAGACTACAACAGCTAGCTCAAGCTCCAACCCCAGCACTGGAATCAGCAAAGTAGGACTCTGTTGATTTAGCATGTTAGATCTTACAGTGGGGGCAGGGATGGGGCGGGCATATTCCAAACAGTTGAGGGCAGAAAAAAGGGCTTATAGTCAATACCCTAAAAGGATCTATGAAAATAGCTGCACAAAATCGTTGAAGCTTGCAAAAGGGCACCCTCCAACCTAGAAACAGAACCCTAATTGAACAAAGAGCTAAAAGTCAAGTAAAATTTTGGTCTATCTGAAAGTCAAGATTAAAAAAAAAAGAAAAAGGAGTGTGGACAACATCTTTCAAGAAATTATCAAGGAAAATTGATCTGATATTCCAGAACCAGAGAGTAAAATAAATATCAGAAGAATCCACTAATCGATTACCTCTTAAAAGAGATGCCAAAATAAAAATTCCTAGGAATATTATAACCAAATTCCAGAACTCCCAATTCAAGGAAATATTGCAAGCATCCAGAAAGATACAATTCAAATATCATACAGCCACAGTTAGAGTAACACAAGATTTAGCAGCTTCTAAAGGACTGGAGGGTTTGGAATATGATATTCTGGAAAGTAATAGAGCTAGGACTACAATCAAGAATCACCTCCCTGGCATCAGAGAAAAGGTGGTCATTCAATGAAATAGAAAATTTTCAAGCATTCATGATGAAAAGATCAGAGGGGAGTGGAAATTTTGATTTTCAAAAACAGGACTCTGAAGAAGCATAAAGAAGTAATAAAAATGATATCATAAGGGATTTAATGTTTACCTACTTACATTACATGAGACCATGACATTTGTAACTCAGAATTTTCTCATTATCATGAAAGAGTACATATAGTCAGAGGGCATAGGTGTGAGTTGAATATGAAGGGATAATTCTTTTTTTTTTTTAAATGCTGGAATTAAGGAGTGAGAGAGGAATGTATGGAAAAAAAAGAAAAGGGAGAAGTAGAATAGTGCAAATTATCTGACATTAAAAAAAGGCAAGAAAAAGTTTTACAGTGGAAAGGAAGAGGGGAGATGCAGTGAGTGACTGAACCTTATTCTCAGAATTGGCACAAAAAGGAAATAATATACAATAATATACAAACTCAATATGGATTTAGAAATCTATCTTATACTGCAGGAAAATAGGAGAAGAATGGGATATGGGAAGGGGATAGGGTGATAAAAGAGAGGGCATATTGGGGGAGGGAGTGGTTAATACCAAAACACTTTTGAGCAGGGATGGGTTGAAAGGAGAGAGAGAATAAACTGGGGATAAGGAGGAATACAGTAAGCAATAATAATTGTAAACAGAATATTAAAGCAAGTTTCTCAGATAAGACCTCATTTCTCAAACATAGAGGGAACTGAATGAAATTTACAAAAAATAACCGGCATGCATCTGGGGGAGGAGGTGAAGGGAGGGAGGGGAAAAATCAGAACAGAAGTGAATGCAAGGATAATGTAAAAAATTACCCTGGCATGGGTTCTGTCAATAAAAAGTTATTTAAAAAATAACCAGCATGGAGCAATTAGGTAGCACCATTAATAGAACACCAGCCCTGAAGTCATGAGGACTTGAGTTCAAATCTGGCCTCAGACACTTAACACTTCCCACCTGTGTGACCTTGGGCAAGTCACTTAATCCTAATTGCCTCAGCAAAAAAAATAAAATACAATAAAATAAAAAATAAAAGCTATGCCCCAATTGATAAATTATCAAAAGATAGGATCTGGGTTCAAATGTCTATAAATTCATGTGTATCCTTTGACCTAACAACACCATGTCTAGGTATGAATACCAAAAGAGATAAAAAAAATGATCCATATATACAAAAATATTCACAGCAGTTCTTTTCTCAGAGCAAAAAATTGGAAATTGAGAGATGCTCATCAATTAGGGAATGGCTCAATAGACTGTGGTATGTGTTTGTGATGGAATATTATTGTTCTATGGGAAATGATGAGCAGGATGCTTCCAGAAAAGAAAGGAAAAACACCTGGAAAGTCTTCTGTGAATCCAAGCAAAGTGAAATGTACTGTGGAAAAAGTAATAGCAATGTTCTGGAATGAGCAGCTGTAAATGACTTTTGTTATTCTCAGCACTACAATGATCCATGACTAATCCGAAGGATTTATGATGAAAAATTCTATCCATACCCAGATGCATATGAGAAGGAACTGAAATGAAATAGATGGAAATATTATCTCTTTTTAAAAACCTTAATTTTTCCTGAGGGTTTTTTATTTTCATTATTATGGGAGATCTATATTTTCTTTGATAACTCAATTGCTATAAATGTTTCACTTAACTTTATATGTGGTTTCTTAATTGTGGGTGGGGATAAGGGAGAGAACCTAGGACTCAAAAAATTTTAAAAAATGTAAAAAATTGTTTTTTAACTGTAACTGGGGAAAATATTAATTACATAAATTAAATTCAAAAAAAAAACTTAAAAAGAAAGATTAAAAGAGGCAGCTAAATGGTGCAGTGGATAAAGCACCAGCTCTGAAGTCAGGAGGACTTGAGTTTGAATGTGACTTCAGACAATTAACATTTTCTAGCTGTGTGACTCTGGGCAAGTCATTTAACCCCAATTGCCTCAGCAAAAAAAAAAAAAAAAAAATTAAAAGACAGGCTAAATTTCAGGATTTCACATAGAATATTTCAGTGCAATGGGAATAATAATAACATAATACACTATTACCAAGGGAATATGATTGAAACCAAGAAAACTATAGGACCTTATCGATAAAATGTATAGGTATTTTTCACCTTCCTGAAGAGACTCCTCCTTGAGACCCCATTGTCCTGTTTGGTGATAACCTAATCATGACTACTATTTCAGGAGATACTCCAGCTTTGTTTCACTTCAATCAAGAATAACTGTCTGTATTTCTCCTCCTTGCTTTTTGTCTTTATCACTCATTTCCCATCTTGTCCCATACTTAGGCTTCATAGTTCTTAAACATCATGTTCCTACATATAATAATGTAAGATTCTTGAGAGAGGAGTCCATCTTATTTGTTTGTATTTTTATCTCCAGCACTGAACACGATTCTTCACACATAGTAAACTATATGAAAGGAATAACTATAGTCCACTGATACATCTATCTTTAATAGGTATTACAAATGTGTTCCCAGAATTAATTAGGAAAAGATCAAATTGGATTATATGTAGGAAGTTATTCTGAATTTAAGCTTATATGTATGTATCTTTGTACAAGTCCACTGGGGACACCAAAACCAAAATGAAACAGTTTTTGTACTTCAGAGACATATGGTCTATTAAGGTAGGGCTTAGAGGAGGGCTGGGAATGGAGAGAGAAGGCTACAACATATACACAGATAAATAAATATTAGCTAATTAATGAGTAAGTAATCATTAAGAATTGGAGGCATCAAGGGAGTCTTTAAGAAAAAATTGTACTTGAAATAAATCTTGAAGAAAGACAAGGATTCTGAGAAAATTAGATGAAAACAGAATATTTTAGCATATGGACTAGCTTCTGCAAATGTATAGACATGAAATGGACTATTTGGAGCACATTAACTGATTCAGTTTGCCTGAAAAACAAAGAGATTGGAGAGTGTTCCCTGGGTTATGAATTGTGATAGTGATACTATTTTGTAAAAATAACATTTCCACGCTTTTGTATTTCTTTTTCACAATTTATTATTCTTTTATTTATCACTAATCTCATATCTCTTACTTTTTCACAGTATGTCTCCCAGTTTTAAACATGCTCCCTTACACAGAAACTAGGAAGATTAACGTAAAGTGAATCTACAAAAGGTAGTGGAGATTGATTGTGAAAGGCCTTAAATTCTAGGGCAAAGAGATTTGGTTTTATTTGGTCTTGTTTTTATTCTAGAACAATATGTAGCTGAATTTATTTGAGCAGAATCATAAGATTTCAAAGTTGAAAGGGACGTCAAGAGGTCTCTAACTCAATTTGTATTTAAGTTCCTTCTACCAATGTGCCTGACAAGTGGTCATCTAGTCTTTGCTTGAAGGCTTTTAAAACTGCATCTAGTATGCTTGAAAGGTCATCGAATCTTTTCTTATAATGATGCCTAGAGCTTAATTGCAATGTGTCTTTGGATGTTATCACTTTTGGAAGCTAGCAAAGGTTGAAAAAAAGTAACATTTCTAATATTCATAATTCTCCACTATGCCAAGGGCATCCTCTGTCTAGATTGAGAATTTACTTGTCTAGCACTAGTAATTAGATTTCTTAGAACAAGATCTTTTTTTTCCCTTCAGGTTTTAAAAGGCACAATATGAATATGCTGAACAATAAGTGATAGTAATATATCAATATTGTTTTCTATAAAACATTATTCTCACTTTTTGTTGGAAACTTACAACTTATTGTTCCTAAGTTTCTTTTTCTCTTATTTCTCTTCCTCTTTTATTGTATGTCTTTTAATATTATTCATGACCTCCTTCTCCTCCCACTCCCTTCACTTACCCAAAACATTCAACAAAAACAAACTCAGTTTTCTTTTGTCTATGTTGCTGTTGTTTGTTTTTCTAGTGACACATTATTATGGCTTGGATTTTTTGTTTTGATTTTTATCTTTTATATATAATTTCTTTCCAGTGTAGATTATAACATAATTTAGCTTCCAGATGTTACCTGCCTTGCCTTCTTAACACACTTGTTGAGAATGCCTTGAATTGGGATAGTAGACATTTTCCTTTTTAAAAGTAATCAGTGATAATAATTAGGTGATGGAACTGTTGTCACTGCTTCCAATGATGATAATTGATGACATCACATAATAAGATAAATTATTAGTTTAAAAGTCATTATTTGGTGGGTGAATCCTTGTCATTCTTTTTGACAAGAAATTAATCCTGAAGTAGCAAGGGAATAAAGACTTCTGTAATAGTGGCATCATTAACAGAATCATCATGCAATGAAATGTCCTCTGTTGGTGATTCTGCTGCTTATAAGTCTTTCTTTACTTCCAAAAGCTGATGCAATAATCCCATTTGTAATTAAGCACAATTCTTTTTTTTAGAAGTATGCAAAAACCTTTATGTAATAATGAACATTTTATTTTGGAATTCTATCCTTCATCAGACAGGATAAATTGCTTGGGAAGAAAAGTGACTCTAAAGTCAAAGGACTTCAATTCAAATCCTTCTTCTGACACAACTTGTATAGCACCTTGCACAAACTTGTAGCTTCTCTGCATCTCAGTTTTTCCAATATAAAATGAAAAGTTAAATTAAATGACTAATTTTTCTATCTAGCTAATCTATCTATCTATCTATCTATCTGTGTGTGGGGCCCTTTTAGTTCTAGAAATATGATCCTATGTGTTCATTATAATAGACTGGAATACCAAACTATCATTCTGATTCTTGCTTCTGAATGAGCTTCAACTTTTAGATAATAAGAAAGTGTGTAGCATATGTATTTATAGTACATAAGTAACCAAGTGGTACATTACATAGATCATGAGAAATAGAATCCTGAAGTCACTTGAATTCAATCTGCCTGTTTATTCATTTGTCAAATTGAAATAACAATAGCAACAACTTCTTAAAGTTTTTGTGAGGATAGATAGAATTAGATGGTATTTGGAAAGGCACTTACCAAACTTTAAAGATTTATATAAATATTTACTATTGCACATACCAATCTTCACTTGTATCCACCCCCCCCCAACAACAAAATAATAAATAATTAGACAACAAGAAGAAAATAAAAAAGTTTATATTAACCCGGTGAAATCCACATCTATTAAGGCTGAGTGTAATAAGTTTGGCTTAAATAAAATCTGGCCTTTTGTCTATTAATGCACCTAGGAAAAGTTTTATCATCTATTTTTCCAAAGCTCTTAGATACCAGTTCATGTGTTTTGTAAAAAATATTCTTCATATTACCATAAACTTCAGATAGAGCAATGATTCCCAGTGATCTAGGTGTTACTCAGATTATAACCTGGAAAAATTTTCTGATTCTCTTAAATATCACACTTTTTAATTCAAAACCTTCTACAACATCCCCATACACTATCAACAATTCTATTCTATATCTAGAGAAATAAAGACCCTGGAAGAATAGCATACTAAGGTATTATTGAAGGTATCCTCCACCAAGGCACTGGAGATATTATTCAAAGGAAAGCCAACTTACTCAGTGTTCTTTATACAACAATCTATATAAACTATTATGAGTATTAGGCTAAGAAAAAATAAATCACAACTTCATACACAATCATAGGAATTCAGAAACTAAAGGGATCTTAGAGACTGTACAGTTTAAACTATACTTAAATCTACTAAACAGCAGCTCCCATTAGTTGTCATAATCTTTACTTAGTGGTCTCAATATTGAGTAAGAACTTCCTTTCTTGCAAAGGAGCTTACTTCACTTTCAGAAAGCTACTGTTACAGAGTTTTTTAGGATCATAAAATCATAGAATTAGAGCTGAAAAGAGTTTTAAGTGTCATCTAGTCCAACTATCTTATTTTTCAAATGAGGAAGTTAATGCCTCAGGGAGGTTAAGTGATTTCTCCAAAGTTATATAGGTAGGCAACGTCAGTTTTGAAACAATGTCATTTTACTCCAAAACCAATGCGCTTTCTGCTATTCTTATATGGCAATTAAATTTGCCCTTGTAACATCCACCTTTGTTCCCTCTCATATTATAGGCCCCTTGCCTAAGTAGGAAAAGCAAACTGCACAACAACAAAAACAAAATTACTACCCTTTTCACATGGAATAGTAATTTCTTTTGCAAATATTTAAAATATTCAAAGTTAGATATAATTTGTCTGTTATGTCCTTTTTCCCTATTAAAGTCTGTTCCCCACTCAGAACATACCTTGCATTGTCAAATGATCCTTGTATAACTTGATCATGAGGCCCTAAACTATACTCACCACCCTATATTGAATCTTTTTCAGATAATTAGTAGCTTTTCTGAAAAGTGATTTTTTAAAATAGCTTTTTATTTACACGTTATATGTATGGGTAATTTTACAGCATTGACAATTGCCAAACCTTTTATTCCAATTTTTCCCCTCCTTCCCCTCACCCCCTCGCCTAGATGGCAGGATGACCAGTAGATGTTAAATATATTAAAGTATAAATTAGACACATAATAAGTATACATGACCAAACCATTAATTTTGCTGTAAAAAACTGAAATATTGTACAATTAGCCTGTGAAGGAAATCCAAAATGCAGGCAGGCAAAAATATAGGGATTGGAAATTCAATGTAATGGTTCTTAGTCATCTCCCAGAGTTATTTTACTGGGCGTAGCTGGTTCAGTTCATTACTGCTCCATTGAAACTGATTTGGTTCATCTCATTGCTGAAGATGGCCAGGTCCATCAGAATTGATCATCATATAGTATTGTTGTTGAAGTATATAATGATCTCCTGGCCCTGCTTGTTTCACTCAGCATCAGTTCATGTAAGTCTCCGTAGGCCTTTCTGAAATTATTCTATTGGTCATTTCTTACTGAACAATAATATTCTATAATATTCATATACCACAATTTATTCATCCATTCTCCAATTGATGGGCATCCACTCAGTTTCCAGACTCTGACCACCACAAAGAGGGCTGCCACAAACATTTTGGCACATACATGTCCCTTTCCCTTCTTTATGATCTCTTTGGGATATAAGCCCAGTAGTAACACTGCTGGATCAAAGGGTATGCACAGTTTGATAACTTTTTGAGCATAGTTCCAAATTGCTCTCCAGAATGGTTGGATGTATTCAAATTCCACCAACAATGTATTAGTGTCCCTGTTTTCCCACATCCCTTCCAACATTTTGCATTATCTTTCCCTGTCATTCTAGCCAGTCTGACAGGTGTGTAATAGTATCTCAGAGTTGTCTTAATTTGCATTTCTCTGATTGATAATGACTTGGAGCATCTTTTCACAAGGCTAGAAATAGTTTCAATTTCTTCGTCTGAGAATTGTCTGTTCATATTTTTTGACCATTTATCAATTGGAGAATGGCTTGATTTCTTATAAATTAGAGTCAATTTTCTACATATTTTGGAAATGAGTCCTTTATCAGAACCTTTGTAAAAATATTTTCCCAGTTTATTGCTTCCCTTCTAATCTTGTTTGCTTTAGTTTTGTTTGTACAAATACTTGAAAAGTGATTTTTAAAACTTAACACAGCATTTCAGATCTGTTCCGACTACTAAAATACAGTAAGATTATCACTTCTCTTGTTTGTCAAGCTAGGATTTTCTCAATACAATTTATGATAATGTTCACTTTTTTTAATTGCCTCTCATTGAAATATATCTAACTCATACTTAGCTTGTAGCCTACCAAAATCCTAAGATCATTTTAAAAAGAATTGTAATTTAGAACCCTTTGCATCTTATCCTCATGGAGCATAATAAATTGAATTTTTCCTCACTGTCATCTTATTGGATTCATTCCTCTATTTTAGCTTGTTGAAGTCTTTATGGAGCCAAACTTTCATCAACCAAATGTTATCACAGATTGGAGCAAATTGTAAATTTGATATATGTGCCTTGTATGCTTATATTCTTATAAGCAATACAGGATTATTGTTCTTATGTGGAGTAGAACTATATAAAATAAGATTGCCATTTAAAGATTGGGATTATATCTAGGAGCTATATCTTGGAAGATGGACCTAGACTGCCTTTACTTTTCTTTCTCAATTGTTAAGGGACAGGTCAATTTTCCGAGAGCTTCCACAACTTTGGATCATAACATCTGAAGGAGTTGCAAGGCAGCCTTTGCTGACATAGATATTGCAGACTGGGAATAAGATAAATTGGAGGCAGAGGGAAGAGGAGAGAAGTTAGACAATGCAATGGCCTCTCAGTCAGAGAAGTTAGAGAACAACAACTGCCTCTCAGTCTTCTTGTATCATCGTCTTACAAGAGGAGATCCATTCTTCAGGTCTGGGTTGTATCTCCAGCAACCACTGTCAGGTGGCTCCCGTGTATTCAAATACTCAATAGTATTTTTTCCACTTTTCTGTAAAGATGGTTTTCAACATTCATTTTTGTGAATTAGTATGTTTCTATGTGAATTTAGTCTCCATAGGTCTCTCCCCTGGATACAGATGGCATTTCCCATCCCAAGTCTTTTGGAATTGTCTTGAATCACTGTATTGTTCAAAAGAGTTAATCTGTCATAGTTGATCATGAGATAATCTTGTTATTACTGTGTTCAATATTCTACTGATTCTACTCAATTCCCTTGGATGCATATACTTAAAAAAGTATTTGTTTCGCTTTGGTTTTGAAAAAAAAAAGACTCCTTTATAATTATACCAAGGTCACATCTTTTGTTTGGATTTTATCAGCTGATTTCCTAATGAAAGACTTACCTGTGGACATGAACCTTTTCTAAGTCAATAAGGGAATTAGATAGATTAGAGTATCCATTCAGGGATTGAACAAATGACAAGTAAGGACAATGTATTCAAGGTGATAAATAGGAATGAGGAACGTAATATATGAAGGACCTATGCTTAGAATTCCATTTGGAATGTCCCTTACTGACTTTTCTTTTGAAACAAGAATCTACACATAATCTTTGGAGATATTTCTCAAAATATTTTTTTTCTGGCTAATGCATCTATTTCTGCATCCCAAATATAGCAATGCTGTAAGTAGTCATTACAGTGATATTAAAAATTAAAAAAAGTTTTATTTACAAGAATGACAGATAGAAAAGACAATCAAATTGCAATAGACATAGAGTAAATAAAAAACAACCCTCCCCACAGACATTACAGAAAAAATGCAAATGTAATTACAAATATTACTAAGAAAAATATCCCTCTTTCCAGAAGGATTTATATGTTTGGCAACTTGTAGGACTTCTCTGAATGTCTTTGGTTCATTAGAACCTCACTTTTTCTTTCCCAAACTTTCATAGTTCACTTGTCTCACAATACTTGCAAGGGACAAAAAAAAAATTGGCTTTTCCAACACTCAAACTTGGTCTTGACATCTATCCTTTCCTCTGATCCTTATTTCTATGGTTTTCTGTGGTGTTTGTTTTTCTCCCTTTGTTATATTCTATTGTATTATACTTGCCTTTTGACCTTAGCCAACTTAGCTCTCAACATAGACTATTGGAATCTCTAACTTGATCTTCTACCTGGTTAATAATTCCTTATTAACCTTATCACATATTCTTATCAATAATCAAGATTGAGTCCCTCTATTTTCTTACTGTATCCCTATCTCTTTCTGATTCAACTAATTTTAGCTGTAGTCCACCTAGATATAGAATAATGTTTTTAAAACTTTTGTTCTTCTTCCCATTTCTAGCAAAAACAAATCAAAATTCCTTACTGTGACATTTAAGATGTTTCATAAGGTGCTTATCTTCCCCATTAGATTGTAAGCTATTTAATTATAGAGTTAATCATTTGTCTATTTTGTTTCCCTTAGGCTTAGAATACTGTCTGGAACATCTGGTACTTGATAAATGTTGATTAATGTATTGATCTATAATTTGGTGTAAAGACATAGGAATTTGATTATTATTCCCCCAAGTCAAACTACTACTACAACTGAGCAAATACTTAGAACATATACTCAGTTCATACCCCTACCTGGATGCCCTTGACTTTCCCCCAGGCCCCAAAATTCCCTCTACATTTTAAAGATCAGCTCAATTTATTTTTAATGACAGTTCCATAAATCTAATTTCTTCTTCTTTGAACTGTCACAAGATTTGCAATCAACTCTTTTCAATTAGGTTCATACACTGCTAGTTTTCATTACATATCTTGAGTTTATCCAACAACTCTTAGAAGCTACTTAGGGGCAAGATTCAAATCCTTTGCCTCTGACTCCTTCAATGTTTCTGAAATTTTAAGCAATTCTCAGTTACTATTTGTCAACATAAGCACATAGGTATTGCTTTGTGGAAAGCCTATTATATATTGATCCCCATGAAAATATGTGTTAAAATTAATTTTTAATAAAAAATAGAGATATGAAACATACTTTTCATTAGCACAATTGGATGTTGGTCTTGAAATTCCAGAATCAACTAAATCTTCATTTTCAAGGGAAATTTTGTATAGACAAGTCCCACTTTTTCTATTAAGCTAAGGTTACTAATTTCTTTCCACCTTCTGATGGCACATACAATACCTTTTCTTTTTATACACAATGTACACTGTAGCAGACATGTGTTGTATTTGCACCAACAGGCAGACTGGCGTATGGAACTGTCTGGGAACAGGAGGCAGGTTCCCTGCTGGTCACAGCATGCATGAAAAAGAGATGACATTTATACCATAGATGTGATAGAACAGATTCTAAATTCTCTTTTGGTCTTTAATTCAGAGAAGAGATTTGATAAGACAGATTTCCAGACCAATGCTAGATGTGGCAGGCCCCAATGGCATCTTTAGGACAAGCTGTGCAATACAACTTAGAGATCTGATATATAGTCTTCATTTGGCCTTTGATCTTGTTCTCTTGTCCTACATACAAATCAGGGCAGGCTGAGTGGATTTGTTAGGAAGAAAACCAAACCACTAAAAATATCATGTTTGAATAATAAGTAGAAGGATAATGGTTTAATTCAAGCTAATATATGACAGCATTACATCAGTACTCCATCTCTTCCACCTATTAGGATCAATTTTTTTGAGTCCTTGAACAGACAGCTTTAAAGCTGTGATATTCCAGGAAGGATAAGAAGAAATATAACTGGAATAAAAGGCCTTAGAGATGAGCTAAGAATTGGTGAAATTCTGATTTTTGAATTAATTTTTTCTTACTGGTATCTTTTTTTGTCAAATGTAAAATTAGCTAAAGCAAACAAAAGACAACAATGAATGAGAATGTAATTATTTTAAGAAAGCTTATTTAGAGATTAGGGGAAAGGAAATTTTTGTTTCAAATTCAATAATTAAAATTATTTTGAAAGAAAAAAATATGGCATGACTTTGGCAAGACAAATTTGTGTATCTTTCTGATAATTGTTTGTGAATCTCAAAGGTGTCACTGATAGATAGGAAAGGAGGAAAAAAGAGGAATAACAAGAAGTTCAAAGCCAAATCTTTAACATTATGTTTTATTGTAGAAGTCTAACTGAAGGCAGGCCAAGCTTTGTGGGGTGGAAAATGAGAAATACAGCCTGAAAACAATTCATGATTCTATCCTTTTGAAAAACAAACATGCATTTTGAAATACTCTTCATTCTTTTATTCAAATGGAAGCACTCTGTATTAGAAGTTCATGGTTTTTTGTGGACATGAATGATTTACCAAAATATCTGAGCTTTTTGTAATAAGAAATTACAATCTAATATCTTGAAATTTTATTTCCTTTCATGAAAAGAAAAATAATATTATCCAGGGCCAAGTCCAGATCAAATAGTTAAAAAATTTATAGTTTAAAAATTATAATATTCTGTAATATTGGTCTTTTCACTGAGCCTTCAGAACAGAGAAAGAAAGACATGGTCGTCACATGTAGCATAGTATCCAGACCTCCTGTTTTACTAGTACTGAGAATCTTAGGATGAGGATGTTCCCCTAACAATGCTGGTTAACACATTCTCTGCAATATCATTTTAGAGAGCTAGTAGAACATTAAGCAATTAAGTCTGTGTGTATAATATAAGAGAAGAAAATATGTTTAAAATAGTATTTAGATGAATACAGGTATACAGACTTAAATTTCAATTCACCTTTAAAACCAAACACATTTTTAAAATTTGTAGTTAACATATTCATGCATTGAAGGGCAATGATACTCTTGTTACTTAAGCTGAGACTGTCCATATTAAGATTAAGTGCAAACTGATATCCTTTTTAAACATTTTTTTTATTTTCAAAACATATGCATAAAGAGTTTTCAACATTCACACTTGCAAAACCAATTTTAATTTTTTCTCTCTCCCTTCCCTCCTCCCATCCCCTAGATAGCAAGTAATCCAACATATGCTAAATATGGTGTAATTCTTCTATACATTTCCTTAATTATCATGCTGCACAAGAGAAATCAGATCACATTCTGATGGATGTGGTGGTCTTCAACAATGAGATGATTCAAACTAGTTACAATTGTTCAATGATGAAGAGAACCATCTTCATCCAGAGAGAAAACAGTGGAAACTGAATGTGGTTTACACACATAGCATTCTCATTCTTTTTGTTGTTGTTTGCCTGCATTTTATTTTGCTTCACTTTTTCTTTTTCCTTTTTTTTTTTTTTTTACTGGTTTGATTTGATTTTTCTTGTGCAACACGATAATTGTATAAATGTATGCATATATTGGATTTAACATATATTTCTACCATGTTTAATGTATGGACTACTTGCCATAGGGGAGGCATGGTGAAAGGGGAGGAAATTGGAACACAAGGTTTTGTAAGGGCTAATATTGAAGAATTGTCCATGCATATGTTTTGAAAAATAATAAGCTTTAATAAAAACAAAGAAAATTAGATCAAAAAGGAAAAAAAGTGAGAAAGAAAACAAAATGCAAGCAAACAATCACAAAAAAATGAAATACTATGTTGGCATCTATACTCAATCCCCACAGTCCTCTCCTTGGGTGCAGAAGATTCTCTCCATCACGAGACCATTGTAATTGGCCTGAATCACCTCACTGCTGAAAAGCGGGGTCCATCAGATTTGATCATTGTATAATTTTATTGCTGTGTACAATGTTCTCTTGGTTTTACTCACTTTCCTTAACATCAGTTCATGTAAACCTCTCCAGGTATTTCTTAAATCATCCTGCTGATCTTTTCTTATAGAACAGTAATATTCCACAGCATTCACAAACCGTAACTTACTCAGCTATTCTTCAATTGATGGGCCTCCACTCAGTTTCCAGCTCCTTGTCAGTAAAACAAAGGTTGTTACAAACATTTTTGCACATGTGGGTCCTTTTCCCTTTTTAATTCTCTCTTTGGGATATAGATCCAGTAGAGACACAGTTGAATCAAAGGGTATGCAATTTGATAGCTTTTGGGGCATAGTTCTATATTGCTTCCTAGAGTATTTGGATCAGCTCACAACTCCAAGAATGTATTAGTCTCACAACTTTCCTACATCTTCTCTAACATTCATCATTATCTTTTCCTGTCATCTTAACCAATCTGAGAGGTGTGAAGTGGTACCTCAGAGTTGTCTTAATTTGCATTTCTCTGATCAATAGTGATTTAGAGCATTTTGTCATATAATTAGAATTTGTTTTAATTTCTTCACTTGAAAATTATCTATTCATGTCCTTTGACCATTTATCAATTGGAAAATGACTTCTATTCTTATAAATTTGAGTCAATTCTCTTTATAGTTTAGAAATGAGGCCCTTGGATGTAAAAAAAACATTTCCTCAGTTTTCTGCTTCCCTTCTAATTTTGTCTGCAATTTTTTTTAACTTAATATGATCAAATTCTCCATTTTGCATTTTATAAGGCACTTTAGTTTTTCTATGGTCACAAATTCCTTTCTTCTCCAGATATGAGAGGTATACTATGCTTTGTTTTTCTAATTTTCTTATAGTATTACTCTTTATGTCTCACAAATCTCTTTTGACCTCATCTTGGTAGAAGATATTAGGTGTGGGCCAATGCCTGGTTTCTGCTTTAATATTTTTCCAATTTTCCCAGGAATTTTTGTCAAATAGTGAGTTGTTATCTCAGAAACTGGGTTTTTGGATTTATCAAACCCTAGATAATTATAGTAATCTATTCACATTTTTAAAACTTTTTCACAGTTTATTTCATGTTGTTCAACAGAAATTGGACATGATTCATGATTCAGGTAATAATTTAAAATATATTAGTTACAACAATCATTAATAGATATTTATTCAGTCAATTGACAGATCAATTGCAAGTATTCATCTTTAATCTAAAGTTTCTTTCTTTCTTTTTTCTTTTTTTGATTAAAGGTTTTTATTTACAAAACATATGCATGAGTAACTTTCCAACATTGACCCTTGCAAAGCCTTCTGTTTCAAATTATCCTCTCCTTCTACCCATCCCCTTCCCTAGATGGCAGGTAGTCCAATACATGTTAAACACATCAAAATATATTAAATCCAATATATGTATACATATTTATATAGTTGTCTTATTGCACAAGAAAAATTGAGTCAAGAAGGAAAATAAACTGGGAAAGAAAATAAAATGCAAGCAAATAACAACAGAAAAAGTGAGAATGCTATGGTATGGTCCGTACTCAGTTCCCACAGTACTCTCTCTGAGTATAGATGTCTCTCTTCATCACTAAACAATTGGAATTGGTTTGAATCATCTCATTGTTGAAGAGAGCCATGTCCATCAGAATTGATCATCGTATAATCTTGTTGTTGCTGATAATGATCACCTGGTTCTTCCCATTTCATTTAGCATCAGTTCATATAAGACTTTCCAAGCCTCTCTGAAATCATGCTGCTGATTGTTTCTTACAGAAGAATAGTATTCCATAGTATTCATATGCCGTAACTTATTCAGCCATTCTCTAACTGAATTGCATTCACTCAATTTTTAGTTTCTTGCCAATACAGAAAAGGGCTGCAACAAACATTTTTGCACATGTGGGTGCTTTTGCTCCTTTAATATCTCTTTAGGAATTAGGCCCAGTAAAGACACTTTTGGATCAAAGAGCATGCACAGCATAACCCTTTGGACGTAGTTCCAAATTTCTCTCCAAATGGTTGGATCATTTCACAATTCCATCAATAATGTATTAGTGTCCCAGTTTTCCCAGATGCCCTCTAACATTCATCATTTTATTTCCTGTCATTTTAGCCAATCTGAGAGGTGTTTAGTAGTATCTCAGAGTTGTCTTAATTTGCATTTCTCTGATCAATAGTTATTTGGAGCATCTTTTCACATGACTAGAAATAGTTTCCATTTTTTCATCCAAAAATTTTCTGTTCATATCTTTTAACCATTTATTAAATGGAGAATGCCTAGAATATATAAAAATTTGAGTAAATTCTCTACATATTTTATGAATGAGGCCTTTATCAGAACCCTTGAATGTAAAACTTTTTTTCCCAGTTATCCGTTTCCCTTCTATTCTTGTCTATATTGGGTTTTGTTTAATTCATATGTTATATTTGTTTATACAAAATCTTTAAAACTTAATATAATTAAAATTATCTATTTTGTACTTAATAATGTACTCCAGTTCTTCTTTGGCCAAAAATTCATTGCTTCTACACAGATCTGAGAGGTTAGTTATCTTTTGTTCTTCTAATTTGCTTATAATATCATGCATTTTTATTTAAGTTTTTTTTTTTTATTTTCAAAACATATACTTGGAAAAATTTTCAACACTGAATCTCGCTTCCAATTTTCCAGCCTTGTCCCCACCCCCTCCACTAGATGGCAAACAATCCATTATTATGTTACTCGTGGTATAAAATATAAATCCAATATAGACTTACCTATTTACACATTTATTTTTTCAAATTTTTTCAAAATTCAGATCACAAAGGGAAAAAATGAGAAAGAAAATAAAATTCAAGCAAACCACAACAAAAAGTGAAATACTATGTTTAGTGAATTCTTTTTTTCTGTTACCTTTTTTAGTTCCCTTTGTATTTGCCCAATTGAGTTTTTAAGTGAGTTGTTTTGTTTAGTGGATTTTTTCCCATTTCACAAATTCTGTTTTTCAAGTTTTCTTTTTCCATTCTGTCAAATATATATCTGTAAGGAGTTTTATGCTTTTTCCATTTTACTAAATTTACTTTGTATGAAGTTTTCTTGAGAAAAATTATTTTACTTTTCCAACCCCTCTTGCAAAATTCTCATTTCCTTTCCATATGTTTCTTCTAATTCTCTTTTAAGATCCCTTATGAATTCTTCCAGGAGAGCCTTATGAGATCACCAATTCATATCACTCTTTAGGGCTTCATCTGGAAATGGCATGCTTTTATTGTCCTCAGAGTTTGAAATCTGTACTCTTTTCTGTACTCTTTCTGCATAAAAACTATCTATGGTCAGAGTTATATTTCCTTTTCTGCTCATTATTTTAAAATATTGAGATCTGCTTTTAGGGCAAAGGGGAGATTGTCTAAGCTTCCTCTACAAGTAATATGACTGTGCTGGGTTGGTGCTGACCAAATTTTAGTGCTAGCTGGGTGTGGCCAAGGTTTAGGGGCTCACTATTTGCCTTTTGTATTTGCGTTGGTATGTCTTACATAATCTGTTGATCTACTGGCTTACAACCAGGACAGAGTAGGCAACATTGCTCTAGATTCCTCCTAATAGATTTCCTACTGTGCATAGCTCACACAATCCTGGGTCTCTGTATGGCCTGTGCTCAACCAACCTTATTTCATGCCAGATTGAAACAGACATTATCTGAAGTTCTTCCCAAATTATTTTTTGCTGGAAATTTGTTACACTCCAAATATTTGTGGGTACTGATTCTCCAATACTACTTCAGAATTTTGACTTATTAATTTCAGGTCATCTGGGAGAGCTCAGATAAAATTGGGTCCCCTCTCTGCCATCCTGGATCCTATAATATCACTTTTTATGCTTAAATCACGAGCCCATTTTGACTTTATCTTGGAGAGCATTCTGGAGAGCAATTTGTAACTATACCCAAATTATTATCAAATTGTGCATACTCTTTGATTCAGCAATGTTTCCACTGGGCTTATATATTAAAGAGATTATAAAGGAGGGAAAGGGACCCACAAATGCAAAAATATTTGTGGCAGTCCTTCTTCTAGTGGCAAGAGACTGGAAACTGAGTGGATCCCCTCAATTGGAGAATAGCTGAACAAGTTATAGCATATGAACATTATAGAATATTATTGTTCTATAAGAAATGATCAACAGGATGATTTCAGAAAGGCCTGGAGACACTTACATGAACTGATGCAATGTAAAATGAGCAGAACCAGTAAATCATTGTATACAGAAACAGAAATATTATATGATGATCAATTTTGATGGATGGTTGTAATATTCAAGGAACTTTCTGTCATAATCAGACCCAGTCTCAGTCTGATCTAGTCTCCTCCAGCAGTCTGCCAGTCTGCCAGTCTCAAGCAGTCTCCCCCTCATTCTGAATTTGTCCCCAATTTAAATACCTTAATACAATTATATCATTACAGTGTACTGAGTATTGTTAACTAGATAACCATTATCTCATCAATTCCACTGAGTTAATACCTTGTTTCAAGTATACTTCTCTAGAGCTCTGGCTTTCTACACTTCCTGCTTTCTTTTGTTTTGGAACAAAAGTGGTCATGCCTTCCCTGACTTCTCAGGAAGAAAGATGACACCAAACACCAAAAAAGGAGGTGATCACTCCCTTCCTGACTTCTCAGGAACTAAACTAGTTACTGTTAGCAAGTTTCCTCTGGGTTGAAGGGTTTTACTTGAAACAGGTACACATAAATCCATCAGCATGGGAGATATTACACAAGCATAAAACACAGGTTAGTAGTGATGTAACAAATAACATGAATCAATATGAAGAATTATACATGTCCATAAGTCCTAGAAGGAGGGTGTATATATAACAATAACACATACACCTCCTTCAGCAGACAAGAGATAGTCAAAAACCAATCTATTGTTCATTTATTCACGTCAGGGAATCCAATGATTCTTGCAAGTTTTAAATTGTGGCAACAGTCTCATCATGTGAAAGATTCCTCTAGATTTTGAAGTCCTGTATCAGTCTTATTATGTCTCAGAGAATCCAATGATTCCTGCAGGTTTTGAAGTCTTACATCAGTCTTAGTAACAATTTTTGATTTTCATTGACACATATAGTAAGAGATGGAACCATCTGATGTTTCTTGGGTCTTGTCCTTTGTTTTGAGAGTCTTCTTTCTCTCTTTCTGATGGGCAAGGCAAATACGGCTCGTTGGCACACATCTGGTTCCTTCTCCATCTATAGAGATAAAAAAAACCCTCTCTCCCAAATAGTTAAACTATCTGGTCCCTTCCATTCAGCACTTTGTGGATCTCTCCACATCACCTGGCAATTATCTAAAGATATATTGGAGCTTCTTGCACTGGACACTGCTCTTCCTGTGGGTTATAAAATCTGTCTGCTTGAGCCAGTGAATCTTTATCAAAAATCAAAAAAATTAATTGTGTACAGAGGTAAATTTAAAAGTTCTCTAGGGTTACCCATGGCTCCCCTTTTTTTTTGTTTTTGGTGGAATGTCTTGAGGTCTCTGTTCCTCTCTCTACTATTGCCTTTCCTTGAGCATTAAAAGGTATGCTAGTAGTGTTGTGCACAAAAGTATGCAAAATATATGCATATGTACAAATGTACATGCAGGTCCATTATCTGTTTTTATTGCTTGTGGCACACCCATAATTACAAATGCTTGTATAAGGAATTCAGTGAGCACTCAGACTGTCTCTTTTGCTGCTGGTATTGCAAAAGTAAATCCTGAAAAGGTGTCTACTACAACATTGATAAAAAGCAGACAACCAAAAGATTTATAATGGGTCACATCCATTCTCCAAATTTCACTGGGTCTCAAACCACAAGTGTTCTTCATGTAGAAAGTAAGGCAAGCTGTTTTTATTTATTTATTTATTTATTTGCTTTACTTTTTTAAGTTTTCCTATGCTCCTAGCTTCCTCTTTTGTTATCCCAGATTGCAAATGTAAAGCTCCAGCACCCTGATCATATTTAGAATGAGATTCTGGGACTGCCTGAAATAAAGGAGTATTGGCTATGATTAGAAGGCTATCTGCCTTTGAATTTCCATCAAAAATACGACCAGGAAGTCCACTATGAGAGTGGACATGCAAGATACAAATTTTACCTGGATGCTTTCACACTTGCTCTTGAAGTTTCTTAAAGAGCTGATATATATTAGAGACTACAAATTTTATTTGGGCTGTGGCAATTCTTTGTACCATACCTACTGAATAGGCCAAATCAGATATTATGTTTATATCTCCTGGATAATAAGTAAGAGCTAGAATGATTGCATACAATTCATTCTGCTAAGTGGACTGAGAAGGAGTTCTGATTACTCTCTTTGTAGTTAAATCATGAGAGTATACAGCACAAATATTATGTTTGGATGCATCTGTAAAGATAGTTGGTCCTTTAACAGGAACTTTAGAAACCTTTTCTTCAAGAATCCATTGCCAATTATGTAATAGTCTGGTTATCTTTAATGGAAACCCATGTGTAAAATTTGGAGCCATGGCTAATAAAATTTGCCACACTGGGATGGTCTCACAACACACATTAATTTGTGTATTAGTATAAAAGATGTATATCTTGTCAGGTCTTGTCCCAGATAATTGTACTGCTCACTTAATGGCCTTAAAAAAATTCTAGCCACAAGCACTGGGGAAGGAGTTAGGCTTTGTTCTGGTTGTGCCAGGAGGTTCACCCACTCTATCACACTGTCTCCTTGATAAAGGACTGCTGTGGGTGCCTCTTGTGTAGCAAAAACTGATATTTCTAAGGGTTTTTGAGAGACTCTTTCAACCACATTGGATAAAGCCAGTTCAACTTCTCTCAAAACATTTTGAGCTTCTTTTGTAAGCTTACGTGGTAAATTTAAAGCACTGTCTCCCCTTAAAATGTCATATAACAGTTGCAATTGATAGGTAGTCAAGCCTAATACTGGTCACATCCATTGGATATCTCCTATTAATTTCTGAAAATCATTTAAGGTATTTAGCTTCTCTGTTCTTAAGGACAATTTTTGTACTGTAAGCACCTTAGGGTATACATCATATGCTAAATATTGAAAAGGAGCATGTCTTTGAATTTTTTTTTGGAGCTATGTACAATTTGTAATTCTTTAGTGTTTCTATGGTCTTTTGTAGACATGCTTCTAACATTTGTTCCTCAGGTGTACATCCCAATATATCATCCATATAGTGTAATAACATTAATTTTGGAAATGCTTTTCTCACAGGAGTAAGAGCAGCAGCAGCATACATTTGACGCATAGTGGGACTGTTTTTCATTCCCTGTGCCAAAAGTGTCTATTCATATCTTTTATAAGGCTCAGCTAAGTTAACTCTGGGCACTGAAAAGGCACATCTTTTCATACCCTCCTTATCCAGAGGGATAGAATAGAAAGAATTCTTAATGTCTATAACCCAAAGAGGCCATACTCTAGGCAATTGAGTAGGAAAAGAAAGTCCAGGTTGAAGAGTTCCCATAGTTTCCATCTGTTCATTCACTTTTCTTAAATCAGTCAACATCCTCCATTTTCCAGATTTCCAAGGACTTCCAAGAATTCCAAGGACTTAGAGAAAGTTGTAAGTATCCTTGGCTAAGTTGCTCCTGTACTATATCTAATAAGGCTTGAATTTTATTGCTACCTAAGGGCCACTTTATCCACATTGGTGTTTCAGTTTTCCATTGGATAGGAACAGGTGAAAGTGTTGGCAGGCCTTCAACAGCAGCTCTGCCTAAAAAAATGAAGCACTCATTTGTAATCCTAATTGTTGTAAAATATCTCTTCCCCATAAATTGATGGGTATTTTTTCAACTATAAAAGGAGTAAAAACTTCTGTTTCCCCTTCAAGTGTCCATCTGAAAGGGGTAGCACTAACTTCAGCTGCTATTGATCCTCCTACGCCAGACATGTAGGTGTCTGCTTTAATCTTTGGCCAGTGATTGGACCAGTTGGCACCACTAATGACTGTGCAATCTGCACCAGTGTCTACCAATCCTTCTAATGGTATATCATTTATATAGATTGTGAGCGTAGGTTGGTCAGTTGCCACAGCTGCTATCCAGTATATTCCTATATTTTGTGGCTTGGAGTCAGGATCTGGGTGACTATCACCAGATTGCTTATTAGGAGTCTGTATTAATAAAGCTGATACTACCACTTCTCTTGGGTGATAAGTCACATATTATCTACCTTATTAGTGACTGGGATATTATCTACACATTCCCCAGTTTCCCACATCAGTGTGTGGATGGACACTGTTTTGTACATATTCTCAGGAGGTGAAATGGTCAAGCCTAGTGTGCCTGGAGGCAAGGGATCCATAGGCTGGAGAGGAACAGATTTCACTTCTCCAGGGGGTATCTCAGTTGTTCCAGCTGCATACAACTCTATTCTCCCCAGTTGTAATCCCTTTCTCCCATTAGGTTGCTTCCTGGCTGATTGATTATGTAATCCCTTTTTCCCATCAGATAGCTTCCTGACTGATTGGTCATGTCTGAGTACTGGACTTCTAGGCACTCTCTGGTGCACCATTGGCTGCCATCATGCCCCAAGTGTTTTTTGCCTTGGGCCCCTCATCCCATTTCCCTGAATCAGTCTACATTCTGAGGCCCAATGAAAGCCTCTGTTGCATTTTGGACATGGGGTATTGGTTCTTGTTCTCCCACACCCTGTTTTCTCATTCTGTCTCTATAACAACATTGAGCTTTCAGATGTCCTACTTTACCACATTGAAAGCATTGATGAGTATCCCTGCAAGTCCTTTGCCAAAAGGGAGCCTGTCTTCCCATGTTGGGATCTTGAGAAGTCTGCATCATAGCCTGGCTATAAAAGGCACTTGTGCCAACTGTGGCACAGCTTCTTATGATCTCCTCTAAAGGAGCATAAAGGGATGTAATCTGGTCACCATCACACAAGGCTCTCCAAGAAGAAATTATAAAAAAAAATCTTAAAAGAGAACTAGAAGAAAAATGGGGAAATGAAAGAGAAGCTCTGCAAGAGAGTTTGGAAAAGGCACATAATTCATTTAAAGAAACATTTGATAAGGTGGAAAAAGAAAACAACTTCCTGAAATGTGAATTGGAAAAGGTAAAGAACTCCCAGGAAAACAGAATTTGTGAACTGGAAAAGATAAAGAACTCCCAGGAAAATAGGATTTGTGAATTGGAAAAAGAAAATAAGTCAGTTAAAAAAAATTAGTGAAATGGAAAAAATTCCATAGAGCAAAACAACTCATTTAAAAACTCAATTGGACATATAAAATAAGTAAAAAAAAATAATGAAGAAAATTATTCATTAAAAATCAGAACTGAACATTGAGATATTAAGAATCAGTCAAGCAAAACCAAAAAAAAAAAAATGAAAAAATGGAAAATAGTTAAATATCTATTTGGAAAAACAAGACATATGGAAAATAGATCTAAGTGAAATAATCTGAGTATTATTGGACTTGCTGAAAAGTATGTTGAAAAAAGATCCAAGATACTATCTTATAGGAAATCATCAAAGAGAACTGCCCAGATGTAATAGAATCAGAATGTAAAATAGGCATTAAAAGAATTCATCGAACACCTTCTGAAAAAGATGCTAAAGTAAAAATTCCAAGGAATATTGTGGCTAAATTTCAGCACTATCAAAGGAAAAATATTACAAGCAGTCAGAAAAAAAACAATTCAAATGCTGAGGAACCACAATAAAGATCACTCAGGATCTAGCTCCTTTTGCATTAAAGGATCGAAGTGCCTGGAATCTGATATTCCAAAAGGCAAAGGAACTTGGAATGCAGCCAAGAATAAACTACATATTTAAGTTGAGTATTTTCTTCTAGGGAAGAAGATGGATATTCAATGAAATAGATGAATTTTATTTATTTCTAATGAAAAAAAAAAAAAAAAACTAGAGCTAAACAAAAACTTTGGTCTCCAACTATAGGACTCAAGAGAAGCAGAAAAAGGTAAAAAGAACTCTTGAGAACTGGATTTCTGTTATGGATATACATAAAGAGTGCATGTATAATTTGATTTTACTGCTATAATATAAAAAAGGGAAGTAGACATGGAAAGGGAATATTATCAGAAAAAGGGAAAACGGGGAGATAAAAAGAGGGATGCTACATCTCACATGAAGGAGCAAAGGAAATCTATCATATCTAAAGGAATTTAGAGAGGGGGAGGAAAATTGTGTGAATCTTACTCTCATCAGATTTGGGTCAAAGAGAAAATAACTGACATATTTGGTTTACATAGAAACTTCTCTCACCTCATTAAAAAGGGGAGAGGAAAAGGGAAAAGGAAAAGAGTAATAAGGGAAAGGTACACAAAGGGGAAGGGATTCAATAGGGGTGGGAAGGATTCTAAAGAGGGAGAGCTCTGTGAGGCAAGTGGTGCCCATAAGTTGAATACTGGGGAAGGGGATAAAGAAGAGAAAGGAAAAGAAAAGCATAATCTGGGGATAATAAGATGGCAGGAAATACAAAATTAGTACCTTTAATCATAAATGTGAATGTGATGAACTCTTCCTTAAAGCAGAGTTAGATAGCAGACTGAATCAAAAGCCAGAACCCTATTTGTTTACAGGAAACACATTTAAAGCAGGGAGATAAAGGTAAAAGGCTGGAGCCGAATCTATTATGCTTCAGGTGAAGTCAACAAAACAGTGACAACCATCCTTATCTCAGATCAAGCAAAAGCAAAAATTGATCTAATTAAAAGAAATAAGGAAGGAAACTATATCTTGCTAAAGGGTAGCAAAGAAATTGAAGCAATATCAATACTAAACATATATGCACCAAGTGGTATAACATCTAACTTCCTAAAGGAGAAATTAAGAGAGTTGCAAGAAGAAATAGACAGCAAAACTATAATAGTGGAAGATCTCAACCTTGCTCTCTCAGAATTAGATAAATCAAACTACAAAACAAATAAGAAAGAAATTAAAGAGGTAACTAGAATATTAGAAAAGTTCGTATGGTAGATCTTTGGAGAAAACTGAATGGAGACAGAAAGGAGTACACTTTCTTCTCAGCAGTTCATGGAACTAATACAAAAATTGACCATATATTAGGATATAAAAATCTCAAAATTAAATGCAGAAAGGCAGAAATAGTAAATGCATTCTTTTCAGATCACTATGCAATAAAAACTACATTCAACAAAAAGCTAGGATTAAGTGGACCAAAAAGTAATTGGAAATTAAATATTCTCATCCCAAAGTATGATTGGGTGAAACAGCAAATCATAGACACAATTAATAATTTCATCCAAGATAATGACAATGATGAGACATTATATCAATATTTGTGGGATGCAGCCAAAGTGGTAATAAGGGGAAATGTTATGTCTTTAGAGGCTTACTTGAATAAAATAGAGAAAGAGAAGATCAATGAATTTGGTTTGCAACTTAAAAAAACTAGAAAAAGACCAAAAAAACCCCCAATCAAATACTAACCTTGAAATTCTAAAATTAAAAGGAGAAATTAATAAAATTGAAAGAAAAAAGTATTGAATTAATAAATAAAACTAAGAGTTGGTTTTATGAAAAAACCAATAAAATATAAAAACCTTTGGTGAATCTGATTAGAAAAAGGAAAGAGGTAAATCAAATTGTTAATCTTAAAAATGAAAAGGGAGAACTTTCCACCAGTGAAGAGGAAATTAGAGAAATAATTAGGACTTATTTGCCCAACTTTATGCCAATAAATTTGATAATCTAAGTGAAATGGATGATTACCTTCAAATATATAGGCTTCCCAAATTAACAGAAAAGGAAGTAAATTGCTTAAATAGCCCCGCTTCAGAAAAAGAAATAGAACAAGCTATTAATTAGCTTCCTAAGACAAAATCCCCAGGACCAGATGGATTTACATATGAATTCTACCAAACCTTTAAAGAGAAATTAGTTCCAATGCTATATAAACTATTTGAAGAAACAAGGAATGAATGAGTCCTACCAAATTCCTTTTATGACACAGACATGGTACTGATACCTAAACTAGCTAAGTTGAAAACAGAAAAAGAAAATTATAGACCAATCTCCCTAATGAATATTGATGCTAAATTCTTAAATAAAATATTAGCAAAAAGGCTACAGAAAATCATCCCCAGGATAATACACAATGACCAAGTAGGATTTATACCAAGAATGCTGGGCTGGTTCAATATTAGAAAAACTATTAGCATAATTGAATATATCAGTAACCAAATTAACAAAAACCATATGATTATCTCAATAGATGCAGAAAAAGCATTTAATAAAATCCAACATCCATTCCTTTTAAAAACACTTGAGAGTATAGGACTAAATGGGCTTTTCCTTAAAATAATCAATAGCATCTAACACCATCAGTAAGCTTCATATGTAATGGGGATAAACTGGAACCATTCCCAATATGATCAGCAGTGAAATAAAGTTGCTCACTATCCCCATTACTATTCAATATTGTATTAGAAATGCTAGTTTTTGCAATAATAATTGAGAAATAGATTAAAGGAATTAGAGTAGGTAATGAGGAAACCAAATTATCACACTTTGCTAATGATATGATCGTATACTCAGAGAACTCCAGAGATTCTACTAAATAGCTATTAGAAATAATTTTTAGCAAAGTATCAGGATACAAAATACACCCACATAAGTCATCAGCATTCTTATATATCACTAACAAAATCCAACAGTTAGAGTAACAAAGAGAAATTCTATTTAAAGTAACTAAAGTAAAATATTTTGGAATCTATCTGCCAAGGGAAAATCAGGAACTATATGAGCAAAACTACAAAACACTTTCCATACAAATAAAGTCAGATCTAATCAGTTGGAAAAATATTGAGTGCTCTGGGATAGGTGGAGCAAACATAATAAAGATAACAGTACTACCTAAACTAATCTAGTTTTTTAGTGCTATACCAATCAGATTCCCAAAAAACTATTTTAATGACCTAGGAAAAATAACAACAAAATTCATCTGGAAGAACAAAAGATCACGAGTTTCAAGGGAACTAATGGAAAAAAAAAACTATCAAATGAAAGTGGCCTAGCTGTACCAGATCTAAAATTATATTATAAAGCAGCAGTCACCAAAACCATTTGGTATTTTCTAAGAAATAGACTAAGTGTTGATCAGTGGAATAGGTTAGGGTCAAAGGACAAAATAGTCAATAACTTTGATAATCTATTGTTTGAACACCCAAAGACCCCAGCTTTTGGGATAAGAATTCACTGTTTGACAAAAACTTCTAGGAAAATTGGAAATTAATATGGCAGAAACTTGGCACTGACCCACACTTAACACCGTATACCAAGATAAGGTCAAAATGAGTTCATGATCTAGGCATAAAGAATGAGATTATAAATAAATTAGAAGAACATAACATAGTTTACCTCTCAGTAGGAAGGAATTTGAGACCAAAAAAGAACTAGAGATCATTATTGATCACAAAATAGAAAATTTTGTGTATATCAATTTGAAAAAAATTTTGAACAAACAAAACTGATGCAGACAAGACTAGAATGGAAGCAATAAACTCGGGAAACATTTTTAGAGTCAAATGTTCTGATAAAGGCCTCATTTCCAAAATACATAGAGAATTGACTATAATTTATTAAAAAAAATCAAGCCATTCTCCAACTGATATATGGTCAAAGGTTATGAACAATTTTCAGATGATGAAATTAAAGCCATTTGTAGTTATAGTAAAAAAATGCTCTAAATTATTATTGATTAGAGAAATACAAAATAAAACAACTCTGAAGGACCACCTCATACTTTTCAGATTGACTAAGATGATATGAAAACATAATGATAAATGTTGAAGAGAATGTATGAAAACTGGGACACTAAAAATAAAGGCCAATTTTTCTTTGAATGATGCTTGATATTCTAATGCATGTAATACAACATAGGATATAGAAAAGTAAAGTTTTATGTCACTTTAAGAAGTGGAAAGGAGAATTCTACATCTGAGTAGCTTGTAACACATTATGATGATAATGGCATAAAATAATGTGTTTAATCATAAAGAGAAAACAATGATGTCTTAACACATTGTGTCTTGCTTAAAGTTACATAATTCCATAGGATTCGGATGTAGGCTTTCAAATTTCAATTATATAACTTTTATATGGTCCATCTTTCACATAGCTAAAACATGTTTCCAAGTCAAAGTGTTTTACTTCCAAGAAATTTTCTTTTAACACTTGCCCTATTGATAAAAATATATTGATATCATTGCTATTATCAAAGGCAAATATATATAATGCATGCATGAATATATAGATATATGCACATAATGCACATATGTATATGTACACACATGTATCTTATGCATGTACATGCATTTATATATGCATGTATAGTTGTAAATGTGTGTGAATGCATATACTCTCCCAAACACAATGTATATATTTCATGCATATGTACATAGTTTCCATTGATTTAAGCCCTGGAATAGCTTCATATAATGAAGGAAGATTAATTTTCCTTGAAAAGCTAACAATCTAAGGAGAAATGTGTGGAAATAGCTCAATGGTCTTAATTATATTTATTTAGCCTTTTAATTAATGAGTTATAGATGAATTTACCATTATAATAACATTTCATGCTTTCAGATCCTTAGATGAATCATTATAGAACCTGAGAATTAATTATGTTTATTCCTGCCCATTTTAGTAGAATTGTAATTTTATGTAAGTTGAGGAGAAAAGGGGAAAAAAGCTACTATATATAACAAGAAAGTAGAACCCCAAAATAGCAATGAAACTGATGGAAGATACATTTCCCTTTTCTGAATAGCTTTGTGCTTTGAAAGAATTAATGTCACTTCCAAAAGAATAGCTCAGGCATTAGGATAATCTACCTCAAGCTATCTCTACAACCGAGAAGGGAATATGAAAGAAAATCACCATCTTACCTTTTAGAGACTTATCAAATGGGACTTGTTAGTGAAACCAAATGAAGATAATCATTCAAGCTATGAATGATGAAGAAAATGTCAGTCCCTCAGAAGGAGTAGTTCTCATACAATTCATGGAATTTTTTTTTAATGTTCCTTTTAGATTTAAGCAAATCTCTGATTGGGTAAAGTGAAGAGCAGATGTTATCTAAGCCAATAAGAATATAAAATGTCCATAAGTTAGCAACAGTTATCATTCTCCTTTGTCAGCATCTATCAGATGAAGTGATTCTATTTGTGTCAGTCACTTTATATAATAGAATTGTCAGTAATAGAGTGCTGTCACATGATCCATGCCTCCTGCTCTACAAAGAAAAATTGAGGTTTGCTTTTAAAATTTTTATAGGAAAAAAAGAAACTAATTTTCCATGGGAAAGTAGGGCTTAGAAATAAGGTCTTTGGTAAGAATATTTCTTTTTGTCAAAGTCAATTGGTCCATTCAAAAATTTAACTATTCCTCCTGCATCTCTGCAAGTGACCAAAAAGGAGCATACAGTTTTGTACTTGTATGAAGCAAAAAATGAATAGAACAAATTTGGTTGTCTTTGTACTGGCTAGTATGGTGTGGACACCACATGATAATTTGTCAATAGCAGTGAATAAACATTTCTTAAGGCACTGTCCTAAGTGCTGAAAGTGATACTTCTTGTAATTATGATGAGGTTTCAGGAGGACAGAAATTTGTGGGCCATAAGTTTTATGACTAGAAATATTGACAATACAAGAATTTTAGGTAAAAATTCAAGAATAGCACTTTCCTTTTCCCTTATCTTTATAAATCACTTCATATCTTCTCTTTCCTCAGGAAAGGTAGATGCTATATTCTCAGTTCAAAGAGTTTTTATTAACAGAGTACTATTTGCCACAGAATCAGCTAGTTGGCTTAGTGGATGGAGTGCTGAGCCTGGACTCATGAAGACTTGTAGTCAGATATGGTCTCCACCACTTATCAGCTGTGTGAATATGGACAAGCGACTTAATCTTGTTTACCTCAGTTTCCTCATCTGTAAAATGAACTGAAGAAGAAAATGGCAAACTACGCTAGTTTCTCTGCCAAGAAAACAGGTCATGGAGAGTCAGAGTGGAGTGAAAAACATAACAGTAATAGGAGAGCAGAAGTGCAGATTTTTTTTTTCACAATACAAATTGTTGCCAACAGAAACTATGTGTTTTTTTGTACTTTAGCTAATTGTGTGTCATATGTCTCTGACTAGATTATAAATTCTGTAAAGCTGAGGATCTCATTTAAAGCTGAATGGTATATGTAAAATGTTTTTATGGAAAGAAGGAAACAAGTATTTATTAAAAACTCATTCTGGATCAGGTAGTAGGTAGCTAGATAGTTTAATGTATGCGTTGCTCTTCCTAGAGTCAAGAAGATCTGAGTTCAAATCTGTCCTCAGACACTTCTTAGCTGCGTGACACTGAGCATGTCATTTAATCTACTCACCTTAAAGCAATGCAGAAGGAAATGGCAAACCACTCCAGTATATTTGCCAAGAAAATCCCTGTACCACGGTGTCACCAAGATGTGGAAGTGACTGAACAATAACAAATTTTCCAAGCAGTCTGCTAGGCACTGGGTATTTTTTTTAAATTGTCTTCAAGGAATTTCCATTTCATGAGGAAAAATAACTGGAAAAACTAATCAGTTGAGGGATTAGAGGCTCTTTCTTCGGTGCATCTCTTTTTGCTGGAAGGATTTATTAATCTATTAGCAAAAATCGCATTTGACATATCTATAGAATATAAGATGGTGATGTACACAAATAAGTAAGTAAACATATAAATAGACATAGTAATAACAAGTAACATTTTTTGGGTTTAAGTAATTACATTTGGTAGAGAAATGAGAAAAAGCTTCATGCAGAAGATAGTATTTTGTGATGACTGCGTTTAGCACCCAGAATATATTAAAATCAGCCAGAGTCAAAATAAGGAAAAATCCTTAATCTTTATTCTTTGAGGAGATGAAAGAGAATGGTGATATGAAGTGAGAACAATTGCCACATGAACCCGGCAGCAGTACCCCTGCCTCTCTCACTCCACCCACCAAATCATTTGCAATCTCCTATACAGCACACTCAACTTGCACAGAGAGTGGGTGAGGCCATTCTTTCTTCAAACATAATTGAATATTGTCCAATTGCTAATCATCCTCAAGTACTTGAGACCTCAGTGTAATGAGAACTTCAAGATTTTCAACCCATTACATTTCCTGCTTTCTTTTGTTTTAAAACACAGGTGGTCACGCCATCCCTGACCTCTCAGGAAGATGAGAGCCCCCACGGAGAGGTGATCACACCCTCCATGACTTCTCAGGAGAGGAGGTGAAAACACCAAAAAGGAGATGATCATGCCCTCCCTGACATCTCAGAAAGGGAGATGAAAAGCACCAAAGGGAAGTGGGGATTGCTAGAGGTTTTCTGGACTGAAGGGTCTTATTAAAAACAGGTATGCACAAACCCATCAGCATGGGAGGTATTACACAAGCACATAGCAAGAACACAGAGGCTATTAGTGATGATGCTTCTCCACAGTCAGTGCAGGCTCAATGTGGTGTAACAAGCATGAATTGTACACACAAGTAACAGTATAACAAACAATATAAATCAGCATGGTGTTGTAAAAGATTTCCAGAAGTCTTAGGAGGGTATGTAAAGAGCAGTCACACATACACCTTCTTCAGCAGCTGAGAGATAGTCCAAAAGCAATCTATTGTCCATTGCTTCACATGTCAGGGAATCCAATGATACCAGCAGGTTTTGAAGTCCTACAACAGTCTTATCATTTCCCAGAAAATCCAATGATTCCTGAGGTCTTTCAAATCCTACAATAGTCTTATATCTCAAAGAATCCAATGATTCCTGAGGGTTTTCAAATCCTACAACAATCTTGTCTCAGAGAATCCAATGATTCCTGAGGATTTTCAAGTCCTACAACAATCTTATCATGTCTCAGAGAATACAATGATTCCTGAGGGTTTTGAAGTCCAACAGTTTTTGATGTCCATGAGTCAAACACCATAACTGCCATGCTCGTTTAGTGATGGACACAATCAACAATGGAACCACCCAATGTTTCTTGAGTCTTCTCCTTTGTTTCAAGGGTCTGCTCTGTCTCTCTGCAATGGACAAGGTGAATATAGCTCATTGGCACCCATCTGAGTTCTTCTGCACCTGTAGAGATACAAGCAAACCCTCTCCTCCAAGCAATTAACTTAGCTGGTCCCTTCCATTCACCACTTTCTGGGTCTCTCCACATCACCTGGCAGTTATCTAATGATAGTGGAGCTGCTCGCACTGGACACTGCCCTTCTGGTGGGTTATAGAACCTGTCTGGCAGAGCCAGTGAATTTTTGTCAAAAATCAAAAAGTTAGGGCTACATTTAGAAGTTCTCTAGGGTTACCTGTAGCACCCTCTTTCTTTTGTTTTTGGAGGAGTGTCTTAATGTCTCTGTTTCTCCTCTCTACTATTGCCTGTCCTTGAGGATTAAAAGGTATGCCAATGGTGAGTAAAATCTTATACTATGCACAAAAGTGTGCAAAATATTTAGAAGTATATGCAGGTCCATTATCTGTTTTTAATGGCTTGTGGCACACCCATAATTGCAAATGCTTGAACTCAGTGATCACCCGGGCTATCTCTTTTGCTGTTGGTATTGCAAAAGTGAAATCTGAAAAGGTGTCTACTACAACATGGATAAAAGACAGGCGACCACAAGATTTATAATGGGTCACATCCATTTGCCAAATTTCATTGGCTCTCAAAGCATGAGGATTCTTCCCTGGAGGCAGTATAGGAGCGTGGAAAGGAAGGCAAGTTGTTTTGGCTTTTACTAGGCTACTAGCTTCCTCTCTTGTTATTCCAAATTGTAAACGTAAAGCTTGAGTAGCTTGATGATATATAGAATGAGATCCCTGAGCTTCTTGAAATAAAGGAGCATTGACCAACCTAGTTAGAAGGCTATTTGTCTTTCAATTGCCACCAAAAATAGGACCTGGAAGTCCACTATGAGAGTGGACATGCAAAATATAAATCTTACCTGGATGCTTTCTCACTTGCTCTTGAAGTTTGTATTTGGGCTGTGGCAATTCTTTGTATCACACCTACTGAATAGGCTAAACCAGATATTATATTTATATCTCCTGGATAATAAGAGCTAAAATGATTGCATATAATGCATTCTGATGAGTGGAGTGAAAAGGAGTTCTGACTACTCTCTTTATAGTTAAGTCACGAGAGTATACAGCCCAAATATTATGTTTGGATGCATCTGTAAAGATAGTTGGTCCTTTAAGAGGAACTTTAGAAACTTTTTCTTTAAGAATCCATTGCCAATTATGTAATGGTCTAATTATCTTTAATGGAGACCCGTGTGTAAAATTTGGAGCCATGGCTAATAAAATTTGCCACACTGGGATGGTCTGACAGCACACATTAATTTGCGTATTAGTATAAGAAGTGTATATCTTGTCAGGTCTTGTCCCACATAATTGTACTGCTCACTTAATGGCCTTTAATAAAATTCTAGCACTGGGTAAAGAGTAAGGCTTTGTTCTGGTTGTGCCAGGAGGTTCACTCACTCTATCACAATGTCTCTTTGATGAAGGACTGCTGTGGGTGAGTCTTGTGTAGCAAAAATTGATATTTCCAAAGGTTTTTGAGAGACTCTTTCAACCACATTGGATAAAGCCAGTTCAACTTAACTCAATACATTTTGAGCTTCTTTTGTAAGTTGACATGGTGAATTTAAAGCACTGTCTCCCCTTAAAATGTCATATAATAGTTGCAATTGATAGGTAGTCCAGCCTAATACTGGTTGCATTCATTAGATATCTCCTATCAATTTCTGAAAATCATTTAAAGTGTTTAGCTTCTCTATTCTTAAGGACACTTTTTGTACTGTAAGCATCTTAGGGTATACATCATATTCTAAATATTGAAAAGGAGCATGTCTTTGAATTTTTTTTCTGGAGCTATGTACAATTTGTAATTCCTTAGTGTTTCTATGGTTTTTGTAGAAATGGTTCTAACATTTGTTCCTCAGGTGCACATTCCAATATATCATCCAAATAATGTAATAACTTTAATTTTGGAAATGCTTTTCTTACGGGAATAAGAGCAGCAGCAGCATACATTTGACTCATAGTAGGCCTGTTTTTCATTCCCTGTGCCAAAACTGTCCATTCATATCTTTTATAAGGCTCAGCTAAGTTAACTCTGGGCACTGAAAAGGCACATCTTTTCGTACCCTCCTTATCCAGAGGGATAGAATAGAAAGAATCCTTAATGTCTGTAACTCAAAGAGACCATTCTCTAGGCAATTGAGTAGGAAAAGAAAGTCCAGGCTGAAGAGTTCCCATAGTTTCCATCTTTCATTCACCTTTCTTAAATCAGTCAACATCCTCCATTTTCCAGATTTCTTTTTTACAACAAATACTGGGGAATTCCAAGGACTTAGAGAAGGTTGTAAGTGTCCTTGGTCAAGTTGCTCCTGTATTATATCTAATAAGGCCTGCATTTTATTGCTTCCTAAGGGCTACTATTCTATCCATACTAGTGTTTTAGTTTTCCATTGGATAGGAACATGTGAAAGTGTTGGCAGGCCTTCAACAGCAGCTCTGCCTAAAAATCTGAAGTATTCATTTTTAACTCTAATTGTTGTAAAACATCTCTTCCCCACAGATTTATGGGGATTTTTCCAACTATAAAACGAGTAAAAACTCCTGTTTTGCCTTCAAAAGTCCATTTCTATGGGGCAGCACTAATTTCAGTTGCTATTGATCCTCATACACCAGACATATAGGTGTCTTCTTTAATCTTTGGCCAGGAACTGGGCCAGTTAGCCCTTCTAATGACTGTACGATCTGCACCTGTGAGTACCAATCCTTCCAATGATAGGCCATTTATATAGATTGTGAGCATAGGTTGGTCAGTTGCCACAGCTGCTGTCCAGTATATTCCTATATTTTGTGGCTTGGAGTCAGGATCTGGGTGACTATCACCAGATTGCTTATTAGGAGTCTGTATTAATAAAGCTGATACTACCACTTCTCTTGGGTGATAAGTCACACATTATCTACCTTATTAGTGACTGGGATATTATCTACACATTCCCCAGTTTCCCACATCAGTGTGTGGATGGACACTATTTGTACATACTCTCAGGAGGTGAAATGGTCAAGCCTAGTGTGCCTGGAGGCAAGGGATCCATAGGCTGGAGAGGAACAGATTTCACTTCTCCAGGGGGTATCTCAGTTGTTCCAGCTGCATACAACTCAATTCTCCCCAATTGTATCCCCTTTCTCCCATTAGGTTGCTTCCTTGGTGATTGATTATATAATCCCTTTCTCCTATCAGATGGCTTCCTGACTGATTGGTCATATCTGGGTGTTGGAATCTTTACAAACTGCTAACTCACTAGAGTTGATAGATTATTGATCTGATCTTACAAGAAGATGTTTTGGGCCAGAATCTGAAACAAGGTACTAAGTAGAACTAATTAATACAATGCTTGGGTTTACATCTTTACTCATTGGAGTTCACAAGTATGGAAGATTCACTTCCGGCTAAGATGGCGGAGAGGAGGCATACAGCTGAGTAAGCTCCGCGTTTTCTCTCACTATCCATTTCATTACAAGCCTCTGAATTAATGCTTGACTGAAAAAAAAAACACAAATAGTTAGCAAGAGAAGACATCCTTGAAACTCGCCAAGAAAGGTATGTTTTTTCTCGAGGGTGGGGACGGTTTTAGATTGGGAGCAGGCTGAGAGCAGTGGCAGTGAGAGCATGGGAGCAGACCGGAGAGGGGGTGGGGTGTGATCGCAGCAGTCTCTGAGGGGAGAGCTTTGCTACAGGATTGGATATTTTGCCCTGGCAGGAAGCCAGCAGCCCAGCAGAGAAGCTAAAAACACCGCGGGGGGAGGGCAGGGGAGGGTGAAGACTACAACCCCAAACAGCTGGAGTCTCTCGGGACCTGGCCACCCCTCCCCCACAGTGTCTTATCACGCTCTTGGAGTCTCAGAGTGAAGGCGCAGCACAGTCTGGCTAGTGCTTCACTGCTGCCCCTGCAGTCTGTAGAGGAAGCTTGGTAACATCACCCAGCCCCTCCCCCCAAAAAAGCAGACTCCATTTAGGGTTTTTTTCTTTTTTTCTTTTTTTCTTTGCTAGTTTGTCTTTGATTCTTTGACAAAATGAGCAAAAAATTGAAGAGGGCTTTAACCCTTGACAGCTTCTATACAGATAGAGAGCAGACTCTAAATCCTGAGGAGACTAAAAACAGACTGTCTCCAGGTGAATCCCCAAAGGAGGAGATCATCTGTTCCTCAGCACAGATGAACCTCATAGAAGAAATTAAAAAGGTTCTCACAAGAGAGCTAGAAGAAAAATGGGAAAAGGAGAGGGTGGCTTGGCAAGAGATTCTGGAGAAGTCATCCCACTCATTTAAAGACAGAGTGGATAAAGAAATAAAATTCTTGAAAAATAGGATTAGCGAACTGGAAACAGAAAATAGCCCTCTAAAAAACAAAATTGGCAAAATGGAAAAAAATTCCATAGAACAAAAGAACTCAATTGGACAATTAGAAAAAGATTTTTAAAAAGTGAGTGAAGAAAATACTTCATTGAAAATCAGGTTCGAACAAATGGAATTGAATGACTCAAGGAGACAAGAAGAATTAGTCAAACAAATCCAAAAAAATTAAACAATGGAAAAGAATGTGAAATACCTTCTGGGGAAAACAACAGACCTGGAAAACAGATCCAGGAGAGACAATCTGAGAATCATTGGACTCCCAGAAAAGCATGATGAAAAAAAGAGCCTGGACAGTATTTTCCTGGAAATTATCAAAGAGAACTGCCCAGAAGTCATAGAAATAGAAGGTAAAATAGACATTGAAAGAATTCATCGATCATCTACTGAAAGGGATCCTAAAATCAAAACACCAAGAAATATAATGGCCAAATGCCAGAACCCTGAGACGAAGGAAAAAATACTGCAAGCAGCTAGAAAAACCCAATTCAAGTATCGAGGAGCCACAATAAGGATCACCCAGGATCTAGCACCATCCACATTAAAGGATCGAAGGGCCTGGAATATGATATTCCGAAAGGCTAAGGAATTTGGTATGCAACCAAAAATAACTTACCCAGCTAGAATGAGTATCTTTTTCCAGGGAAGAAGATGAACATTCAATGAAGTAAGCGAATTTCACCTATTTTTGATGAAAAAGCCAGAACTTAACAAAAAGTTTGATCTACAAATATAGAACTCAAGAGAAATCTAAAAAGGTAAAGATTAATCTTGGGAACTATATTTCTGATATAAAGATGTATAAAGAATACATGTATACTTTGCTCTAGAAACTAGATGTGGAAAGGACATTGTACCAGAAAAAGGGTAAAGTGAAGGCACTGCATCTCATGAAGAGGCAAAGGAAACCTATTATATCTGAGAGAAAGAATGGAGGGGGATGAATATAGTGGGTATCTTACTGCCTTCAGAATTGGCTTTAAGAGAAAAATTTTAGACATATTCAATCTATGGTGAAACTTCTCCCACCTCATTGAAAAGTGAGAAGGGAAAAGTGAAAAGGGAAAGAATAAGCTAAGTGGAAGGGAATACGGAAACTGGGAGGGAAAGGGGTAAGATAGGGGGAGGAAATCTAAGGCAGGGGGAGAGATACTAAAAACGGAGGGCTGTGAGAAGCAAGTGGTGCTCACAAGCTTAATACTGGGAAGAGCAGGAAGGGGGAAAGAAGGGAGAAAAGCATAAACAGAGATTAACAAGATGGCAAGTAATACAGAATTGGTCATTTTAACCATAAATGTGAACGGGGTAAACTCCCCCATAAAGAGGAAGCGGTTAGCAGAATGGATTAAAAGCCAGAATCCTACAATATGTTGTTTACAGGAAACACACCTGAAGCGGGGAGATGCATGCAGGTTAAAGGTAAAAAGTTGGAGCAAAATCTACTATGCTTCAGGTGAAATAAAAAAAAGCAGGGGTAGCCATCCTGATCTCAGATCAAGCTAAAGCAAAAATTGATCTAATTAAAAGAGATAAGGAAGGGCACTATATCTTGCTAAAGGGTAGCATGGATAATGAAGCACTATCTATATTAAACATATATATATTTATATGCACTCTCATTTGCACTCTCAGAATTAGATAAATCAAACCACAAAATAAATAAGAAAGAAGTCAAAGAGGTAAATAGAATACTAGAAAAGTTAGATATGATAGATCTCTGGAGAAAATGTAATGGAGACAGAAAGGAATACACTTTCTTTTCAGCAGTTCATGGAACCTATACAAAAATTGACCATATATTAGGACATAAAAACCTCAAACTCAAATGTAGTAAAGCAGAAATAGTAAATGCATCCTTTTCAGACCACGATGCAATGAAAATTACATTCAACAAAAAGCAGGGGAAGTAGACCAAAAAATAATTGGAAACTAAATAATCTCATACTAAAGAATGATTGGGTGAAACAGCAAATCATAGACATAATTAATAACTTCACCCAAGAAAACGATAATAATGAGACATCATACCAAAATGTATGGGATGCAGCCAAAGCGGTAATAAGGGGAAATTTCATATCTCTAGAGGCCTATTTGTATAAAATAGAGAAAGAGAAGGTCAATAAATTGGGCTTGCAACTAAAAATGTTGGAAAAGGAACAAATTAAAAACCCCCAGTCAAACACTAAACTTGAAATTCTAAAAATAAAAGGAGAGATCAATAAAATTGAAAGTAAAAAAAAAAAAAACTATTGAATTAATTAATAAAACTAAGAGTTGGTTCTATGAAAAAACCAACAAAATAGACAAATCCTTAGTAAATCTGATTTAAAAAAGGAAAGAGGAAAATCAAATTGTTAGTCTTAAAAATGAAAAGGGAGAACTCACCACTAATGAACAGAAAATTAGAGCAATAATTAGGAGTTACTTTGCTCAACTTTATGCCAATAAATTAGACAACTTAAATGAAATAGAAGAATACCTCCAAAAATATAGCTTGCCCAAACTAACAGAGGAAGAAGTAAATATCCTAAACAGTCCCATCTCAGAAAAAGAAATAGAACAAACTATCAATCAACTCCCTAAGAAAAAATCCCCAGGACCAGATGGATTTACATGTGAATCAATTAATTCCAATGCTAAATAAACTATTTGAAAAAATAGGGATTGAAGGAGTCCTACCAAACTCCTTTTATGACACAGACATGGTACTGATACCTAAACTAGGTAGGCTGAAAACAGAGAAAGAAAATTATAGACCAATCTCCCTAATGAATATTGATGCTAAAATCTTAAATAAAATATTAGCAAAAAGATTAGAGAAAATCATCCCCAGGATAATACACTATGACCAAGTAGGATTTATACCAGGAATGCAGGGCTTGTTCAATATTAGGATAACTATTAGCATAATTGACTATATCAATAACCAACCAAACAAAAACCATATGATCATCTCAATAGATGCAGAAAAAGCATTTCATAAATTTCAACATCCATTCCTAATAAAAACACTTGAAAACATAGGAATAAATGGACTTTTCCTTAAAATAGTCAGGAGCATATATTTAAAACCTGGAGTAAGCATCATATGGAACCTTTCCCAGTAAGATCTGGAGTGAAGCAAGGTTGCCCACTATCACCATTATTATTCAGTATTGTATTAGAAACACTAGCCTCTGCAATAAGAGTTGAGAAAGAGATTAAAGGAATTAGAGTAGGCAATGAGGAAACCAAACTATCACTCTTTGCAGATGATATGATAGTATACAAGTATGGGAGATTCACAAAGTAAACTTTGTAACTTTGTGAATTCACACCTCCCCTGAAGCTCTTAGGGCCAGTGAGCATTTTGGGAGAAACCCATAATCCCTCTCTCTCGCATTCCACAACTCCTCTCTCTCGAATAAATAGAGCTTCAAAGGGTCCAGTCAGGAGAGTTTTCAGAGGAAGAAGCTACGAGTCAAGAGTTCAGCAGAAGATTGAGAAGGCTCTCTCAGAGGCATAACCAGATTCATCTTCATCTCACACCGCTGTAGTGGCTGGGGTCCTGCACTTCCTTCACTGAGACCAAGCTGGTCTGAAAGACTCGCCAGAAAGCTAGCCGAGCCCCAAGTGAAGGAGACAAGAGATTCATTCCATCTTTGTGCTGGCTGGAGGCTGAAGAATGCAGAGGCAGAGGCAGAAGGACAAAACCTTTGTATTTGGAGATATTCAGAGGGAGCTTTTGGAACCAAGCAGAGAGATAGGCCTCTAAGAATCTAGCTATCCGGGCCCAAGGAAAGAGACAAGACTTGGAAGGACAAATAAACATTTGTATTTTTACCAGCTGGTTGCATTTGGGGTAATTATTGATCTGAATTGATACTAAGGCTGCCCCCAGAAAACTTCCCCAAGAAACCTCCTGTTTTTTCCCAGAGAGAACCATCATATTATATATTTTAAAGAAGAACAAGAATCACCACATCTGGGTACTGGACTTCTAGGCACTCTCTGGTGCACCATTGGCTGCCATCATGCCCCAAGTATTTTTTGCCTTGGGCCCTGGGACTGGGCCCCTCATCCCATTTCCCTGAATCAGTCTACATTCTGAGGCCCAATGGAAGCCTCTGTTGCATTTTGGACATGGGTTATTGGGTCTTGTTCTCCTACCCTGTTTTCTCATTCTGTCTCTATAACAACATTGAGCTTTCAGATGTCCTACTTTACCACATTGAAAGCATTGATGAGTATCCCTGGAAGTCCCTTGCCAAAAGGGAGCCTGTCTTCCCATGTTGGGATCTTGAGAAGTCTGCATCATAGCCTGGCTATAAAAGGCACTTGTGCCCACTGTGGCACAGCATCTTATATTCTCCTCTAAAGGAGCATCCTTGTGCAGTCCTAGTATAATTCTTCTACAAATCTCATTAGCATTTTCTTTAGCAAGTTGTCTTATCAAAATTTCTGTTATTGCATTTTCACCATTAGTTCATATGATAGCTGTCTGCAAACATCCCACAAAATCAGCAAAGGGTTCATTTGGCCCTTGTGTTATTTTTGTGAAGGCCTCACTCTTGTGGTCTTTATTGTGGAGAGAAACCCACGCTTTGATAGCAGCAGCAGCAATTTGCCCATATGCTGCTATGGAATAATTAATCTGTACTACGATGAATGCATATGAACCTACACCTGTTAGTTCGTCATACGTGATTGGAGTATGAACTCCACTTTGACTATTTTGTTGGGCTTGTATCCTACAGAGCTCATTATATTCAGAAAGCCACAACAAGTTTTGTCCAGGTTCTAAGCATACCCTTGCTATAGATTTCCAGTCACTAGGGGTTAAGATTGCATAAGCCAAATTTGGTAATAACATCTTAACATAAGCTGATATAGCCCTATAAAGAAAGCAAGCCTTTTTCAGATCTTTGAGGATTTCTATATCAAAAGGAACGTATCTTCTACTTTCTTGACCTGAAAAGTTAAACTGTTGAATCTCAGGATGAATTTGTAGTCTTAGTTTTTACATCTTTCCCTTATTCCACAGCTTTGAGTAATGCCTTTTGCAATTTACTCATAGGAGCAACCCAATTTGGTTGGGTGCTGGGGGGAGGTGCTGGTGGTGTCACAGCCCCCCTCCCTCCTCCACTCCTCCTCTCTCCATCCCGGAAGGTGGAATTGATGGGGTTGTGTCAATTATCTGCTCTATAGGCTGTGTTGAAGCTTCCTGGTGGGATGGAAAGTAACCATACCCTTGAACCTCACTTAAATCTCCATGCCCTTTGGGGATATGATCATTAATCTGTTCATTGTCTTCCTTATTTTCCCCACACTCATCTGGCTGTTCCTAGAAGTTTTCTTTTTTCTATAATTTGTAGGGTTCTTTAAGGCCAACTATATTATATTGTATACATAGAAAGCTTGTATGGAAATTGAATGAGGATCTTTTTCGTTGTAATATTCAGAGGGCTGTCATCCTATTAATCTCCAATTATCTGCAGAGATTTGTTCTTCCTCTAAGAACCAAGAGGAGGTGCGTTTTAATGTACCCAGAAGTTTAGCTACCTATTCCCAAGTTATAAGTAAGCCTTGTCCTTCTATCAATTTAAGCATGCTTTCTATAGCGCCACTTTGGGACGGGAGTGGGGGTGCGGATGGAGCAGAATCTTTTCCTAACATCTGTCCCATTTCAACCAGAAAAGGTTACTAATTTAGTCCTTAACAAAATAAGTTCCCTGTTTGTCTATTAAAATACCTAATTTCCTGTTGCCGGAGACTTCTTCAATGAAAGTGGGGTCCTTGGTTCCATGATGGGTGCCAAATGTGATGACCATGTTTAGCACCCAGAGTATATTAAAAATCAGCCGGAATCAGAATAAGGGAAAAATCCTTAATCTTTATTCTTTGTGGAGGTGAAGGGGAATGGCGATGTGAGAGCAATCGCAACACGAACCCGGCCAGCAGTGCCCCTGCCTCTCTCACTCCACCCACCAAATTATCTGCAATCTCCTATACGACTCCTATCAACTTGCACAGAGAGTGGGTAAGGCCATTCTTTCTCCAAAAATATATTAATAGAGTATTGTCCAATTGCTAATCAGCCTCAAGTGCTTGGGACCTCAGTACAATGAGAGCTTCAAGAGTTTCAGCCCGTTATAGTATTTGAATTAAATCTTGAATAGAACTTGAAATTCTCAGAAGTTGAGGAAGCAAAAAAGAATACAGTCCAGGTATGAGAGAATGGAAAATCTGTCCACATGACCTAAAGTGGGAGAGATACAATATCATATTCAGAGGACAGAAAATAAGCCAATTTTGGACATGGAGAAAGGGAATTATTTATTCTCTAAATAGAGATTGGGGCCACATTATATAAATTTCATATTAGAGGCAATAGTGAGTCAGTAAAACTTCTCAGTTAAGGAAGTGATGTGGTCAGACTACAGGATTTTAGGAACACCAAACTAGCAGCTTCACAGAATGTGGATTAGAGCAGGGAGAAATTTCCTCTCTGAATATAGGAATAGTAATCATGAGGCTAATCTAGTAGTCTAAGTGAGAAGTTAGAAGTACTGAACTAGAATGGTAGTGACGTGAATAGATCACTAACACAACTCTTTCTCTTCCAGTAGGTACCTCAAGCCCAAGAGATGGTTATCTCTATTCATATAAACAAGAAAAAATGTGAATTTAAAAAAGCTAAAGCTGAGTATCCATTCATGTCTAAGATAATTTTACTAACAAACCAAATTAGTTCACTAACAAAATAATTTAACTAAAGTTATTTAGTGACTAAAGGAGTAGATTTAAAATCAGAAAATCAGAAAAGTTATGAGTGGCATATGCTATATTTGCTCCTTCTCCCCTTTAGCCAACATTGTTTTCTGTGTCTCTGTGAATATTGGATTAGAGAAATTTATGGGGCAATGGAGAATGCACCTCAAGGCATAAATGAGGACAAACTCTTTTAAAGCATGATATAAAGTCATCTGCTTTCAAAGTGAAGGTAGTGGATTTAACCCTATATCATTTAGAAACTGACAAAGATGTGGAAATATCATGAATCAGATGCACCACTCCCCACTCAAAAGTGACTCTGTGTCAGAGATTCAAGGCTGATTGGACACTTTGAAAATCCTGAGAAACCTTTACCATTAACCAGAATCATCTAGGGAACCTAAATGTCAATTATTTGTTATTCCACATGTTTCTGAAGCTAGGGATCCCTGAAATGGCTGTCAAGAATACTAATTTTTTTTTATCTATATTAGATAAATTTATCATTTATTCACCAGATGACTTGGAGTGATTTTCTTTATTCTTTTAAAAAATAATAATAGCTTTTCTCCAAAACATTCATGTAAAGATAGTTTTAAACATTTACCCTTGTAAAACATTGCATTCCAAAATTTTCTCCTTCCCTCTTCTCTGCATCCCTTCCCTAGGATCAAGTAATCTAACATAGGCTAAATGTTCAATTTTTCTAAACATATTTCCACATTTATCATGCTGCACAAAGAAAATCAGATCAAAAGAGAACAAAGATGAAAAAGAACAAAACCTGGCAAACAAACAGCAACTACAAAAAAAATATGCTGTGATCCACATTTACTCTTCATAGTTATCTATCTGAATGTAGATAGCTCTTCCCATCACAAGGTTTTTAGAATTACCTTGAATCACCTCATTGTAAAAAAAGAGCCAAATCTCTCCCAGTTGATCATCACATAATCTTGTTCTTGTTCTGTGCAATATGTTCTCTTGGTTCTACTCACTTCACTTAGCATCAGTTCATGTAAGTCTCCCCAAGCTTTTCTAAAATGAGCCTGCTGATCATTTCTCATAGAACAATAATATTCCACTATATTAACATACCTTAACTTATTCAGCTATTCCCCAGCTGATGGGCATCCATTCAGTTTCCAGTTCCTTGCTACCACAAAAAAGGCTGCTACAAATATTTTTCACATGTGGGTCTTTTCCCCTTTTTTATGATCTCTTTGGGATATGGGCCCAGTAGAGACACTGCTAGATCAAAGGATATGCTCAGTTTGATAATCCTTTGGGCATATTTACTTGGAATGATTTTTCACCCTTCCCTAATCTTTGGTTTTTATGACCATTAAGGGAACTGATGTATCCCTGTTATGTTTTCAAAGCAGTAAGGAATGATAGACACTCCTTTTAACTTGGATTCTAGACTTGAGGCTGGACTGAGATCCAAAGGGAATCTTCTGTCATATTCTCATCTCTCAGAGAACATCCCCTTATTTTTATATTACTGAAGCTGGAGGAAAAGGAGGGGCTGTTGAGAGAACTATATGCATTAAAATGTATGGTATTGGGGAAGCAATGAATTTAGGAAACTTTACATCCTGGGGAACTTTAGGACTCCATAAGCCTCATTCATAGGGAATCTTTACCTCCTTCCTCAAGCCACTGTTTTTGTCTAGAAGTTAAATGAATTAACATAGGCATAGGTGACAATAATTTCCATGTTACAAGGGGATTAATTAGCAAGTGGAAATTTCATGATACTGGTCATGGATATTGTCAAGAGAATTTGTACTCAAATATGGATGAATTAGATTTTTTCTAAAGTGTTTTCCCATTTGAGGTTCTGTAGTTCACAGCATTAAATTTATAATCAAAAGATGTGAATTCAGTTGCTTGTTATAATTCTTCCTAGTTGTGTGATTGAGCAAATGGACATCAGTAGTGACTATGAGATGGAGAAAATAAGATGGATGCAAGAAATGTTGTGAAAACAGAGACAATAATACCCATCAGTGAACTGCATATGAGAAGTGAGAGAAAGTGAGAAATGATGGATGATGAAAATTGTAAACTGTCAGTCTACAGAACTCCTCTTCATCATTTCTGTCAGTGACCTAGGTTCAATAATATTAACATTTCCCCTCACACCTCTCACCCAGGTGAGCTTCAATGTTACCATGTTCATTTATCAATAAATCACCTTATTGTGCCATTTTATTGTAGTTTGATCTGCCACACTATATTGCTTTTTTCAAAGAATGTATTTATGCTATATGAATAGTATGTAGTTGTAAAACTATTGACCAATTTTTTTTGCTCCTGAACTGTATTTCCATATACACATGTGAACACGTGTACCCACACAAACACATAAACACATCCTAATGCAGATATATATCTTCTTTCCTGTGATTCTCTTTTGCACTAAAGTCACCAATGAACATTTTTTATGTTGCTTTAATTTGAAAGATTTTATTAAGGACTTCATGAAATTTCTCTATTTGTTCCTCTTCTAAAACAGATGTTGGCTGGAAGTTGCAATTATTGTCATGGTGATATTTTAGAAAATGTGTATAATGAATACTTATACATAATAAATACTAGTACAATGTTTGTTGAATGAATGAATGTATGAATCCAAGTGGGAAAACCTGCTACTTCATAACTGGGAGGTATTTAGAATGTTCAGAAATATTTTATTAGGACATTATATATATTACCACTATTTTATCATCCTAAATCAGTTCTGAGGGATAGAATATGCCATTAGACTAGAAAGTTGAAATGTTATATTCAATTATACTGGGTCATAAGGGAGGAATTTGCTTGAAGTTGTGGCAATATTGCACTTCTCCAAATGTGAGTTTGGAATAAGAGCCATTTTAAGGAAGTGATGGATGTGGGGAAAGCTGTCTGCTCAAAGAATTCATACACATATGATAGAATGTTAAAATTTCAATACAGTATAGTCTTAGAGAAAAAGAAATCTTAAGTAAACAATATGTCTTCTGAGGATTAAATGTCAAAAGGGATAGGTTTTTTTTTTTTTTTTTTTTTTTTTTTTGCTGTTACATTAGAAACATTGTAGGTTACTTTATGTACTTTATATGAATGTTAAGAATTGTTTCACTCTAGCATATGAGAAAAATTATAGTTCATATTTACATATATTCTTAAAGTTTGCAAAGTACTTGATATTTATATAATTTGTACTTACCACAAATTTATGAAATGGCTGCTATTTTTTTTATTTCCCACTTTACAGAGGAAACTGAAATGTAGAAAGATTAATTGGTTTCCTTATTCTCATATATATAACAAATATCTGAGGTGGAATTTGAATCTAGCCTTCTTGGCTTCAATTACAAAATTGTCTCTCAAGACAAAAACATTTTCTTAAATCATTAAAGCCAGAGGAGTAGTATTTCCATTATACATAACTATTTGTGTATAGCATATATCACAGATATTCATATATATATATATTGAATTCAGATTTTTTTTTTTTACTTTGGGCACCCTATTCATTTCTTTAGGTTTTAATTTCCTTATTTGTATAAAGAGGGCATTGGATTTGATGATAATACTGTGACTGTAGTAAAAAAAAAAAAAAAAACAAAAAAAAAAAAAACACAAGGCCTGAATGAGTTATTGCCAATAATAAAAGGAGGAGAAAGAAGAGGAAGAGGAGAAAGAAAGAAAATAGATACTATAAAATATTCACCTATTAACAAAGTATCTTCACAGACAACTATGCCAATCCCATTCATCTCCTTTGCTGACTTGTTTCATTATTAACTCTTTCTCTCCTAAATCAAAGAAAGCCTATCATGTATGGTCCAAAATATTTTTAATATGTTATAAAAATTGTGAAAACTCTCTGAATGACTTATCTCTAGCTCCAGAATGAATCCAGGAAACTTCCTCCTTCAATGAGCTACCTCTCTTATCATGAATTGTGATTTTATAAGTTTAGAAAAATAAATATTAGAAAAATGAAATAAGAAAATCAAATTGTTAATCTTAAAAAGTAAAAGTGTTAACTTTCCACCAATGAAGAGGAAATTAGAGCAATAATTGGGAGTTGTTTTGTCCAACTACATGCAAATAAATTTGATAATTTAAATGAAATGAAGAACTATTTGCAAAAATATAGATTGCCCAGATTAACAGAAGGGGATGTAAATTATTTAAATAGTCCCATTTTAGAAAAAAGAAATATAACATAGAATAGAATATAGAATGTAGAATAGAAGTGAACTCCCTAAGAAAAAATCTCCAGGGCCAGAGGGATTTATATGTGAATACTACCAAATATTTAAAGAACAATTAATTTCAATAATATATAAAGTATTTGAAAAAATAAGGAAAGAAGGAGTTGTATTAAATTTCTTTTATGACTCAGATATGGTGTTGATAGCTAAACCAGGTAGGTCAATTCCCCTACTAAATATTGATGCAAAAATCTTAAATAAAATATTAGCAGAGATAACAGAAAGTCATTGCCATTCTAATACATTATGACAAAGTAGGATTTATATCAGGAATGCAGGGCTGGTTCAGTTTTAGGAAAACTATTAGCATAATTGATTTTATCAATAATCAAACCATATGATTATCTCAATAGATGCAGAAAAAGCATTTGATAAAATTCCGTAAAGGGCTGAAACTCTTGAGGTGATGCACTGGGGCTGGACAACCGAACACTTAAGGCTAATTACTGATTGGACAATACTCTATTAGTATATGCTTGGAAAATGGCCCTTCCCACTATTCTGTGCTGGCTCCATCTGTTGGTGTATACAGAGAATTGTAAGAGGGATTAGAGGGTGGAGTAAGACAAGCCAGAGTTACTTTTGGTGGTAGAGGAAGAGAAAGAAGGTGTGGAAATTCCTGTGTCCATTCCCTTCACTCTACCTCTAAAGATCAAGAATAAAGACCAAGGACTTTTGCTTGTCCTGACTCTGGCTGATTCTAAGGCATCCAGCGTGCTAACTCGGTCTTCACAAAATCGAACACCCATTCATAATAAAAAACAAAAACAAAAACAAAAACAAAAAAACACCAGAGACTATAGGAATAAATGGAATTTTCCTTAAAATGGTCAGTAGCATCTATTTAAAATCAACAGCAAGAATCATATGTGATGGAGACAAACTAGAATCATTTCCAATAAGATCAGGGGAGAAACAAGGTTGCCCACTATCACCATTACTATTCAATATTGCATTAGAAATGCTAGCTTTGAGAAGAAGAGAACAAAAAGAGATTAAAGGAATTAGAGTAATGAGGAAACCAAATTTTCACTCTTTGCAAATTATATGGTGGTATACTTAGAGAACCCTAGAGAATCAACTAAAAAACCATTTGAAACAATTCAAACTTCAACAAAGTTGTGGGATACAAAATAAATCCAAATAAATCATCAGCATTATAATACATTACCAACAAAGTCCAGCAGTAAGCAATACAAAAAGAAATTCCATTCAAAATAACTGTTTATACTATAAAATATTTGGGAATATATCTGCCAAGGGAAAGTCAGGAACTATATGAACACAAGTATAAAACACTTTCCACACAAATAAAATCACATATAGTCAGTTGGAAAAATATCAAGTGCTCATGGGTTGGATGAGTGACTATAATAGAAATGACAATACTAGCAAAATTAATCAATTTATTTAATGCTATATCAATCAGACTCCCCAAAACCTATTTTAATGATCTAGAAAAATAACAACAAAGTTAATCTGGAAAAACAAAAAGTCAAGAATTTCAAGGGAATTGATGCAAAAAAAAATGCCAATCATTTATGAAAACCATTTAGTACTGGCTAATAAATAGAATAGTCTATCAGTGGAATAGGTTAGGATCCCAGGACAAAATAGACAATAACCATAGCAATCTAGTATTTGACAACCCCAAAGACCCCATCTTTGGGCATAAAGAATTCACTATTTGACAAAAACTGCTGGGAAAATTGGAAACTAGTATGGCAGAAAGTAGGCATTGACCCATACTTATACCACATACCAAGATAAGGTCAAAATTGGTTCATGATTTAGACATGAAGAGTGATATTATAAGCAAATTAAGGAACATAGGATAGTTTATTTCTCAGATCTGTAGAGAAAGAGCAAATTTGTGTCCTAAGAATAACTGGAACTCATAATTTAATGGGAAATAAATAATTTTGATTACATTACAATTCTGTACAAACTCAACTAATGCAGACAAGATTAGAAGGGAAGAAATAAATTTGGAAAATATTTCAAGATTTAACAGTTCTGACAAAGGCCTCATTTCTAAAATACATAGAATATTGACTCAAATTTATAAGAATTCAAGCCATGCTCCAATTAATAAATTGTCAAAGGATATGAAGAGGAAATTTTTAGATGAAGAAATTATACCAATGTCTAATCATATGTAAAGGGGCTCTAAATCACTATCGATCAGAGAAATGACTCCAATATACCACTAAATACCTCAGGTTGGCTAAGATAATGACGAATGTTAAAAGGAATGTGGGAAACTGGGATACTAATACATTTTTGATGGAACTATGAATAGATTCAACCATTCTGTAGAGCAATTTGGAACTATGTGCAAAAACTTATCAAACTGTGCTTATCCTTTGATCCAGCAGTATTTCTACTGGGCTTGTATCCCAAAGAGATCTTGAAGGAAGGAAAGGGACCCACATCTGCAAAAATGTTTGTGGTAGCCCTTTATGTAATGGCAAGAAACTGAAAACTGAGTGAATGCCTATCAGCTGGAAAATGGCTGAATAATTTAAGATATATGAATGCAATAAAATATTATTGTTTTATAAGAAAGGATCACGAGAATGATTTTAGACAGTCCTGGAGAGACTTAATTGAACTGATGCTAAGTGCAATGAGCAGAATCATTGTACATAGTAACATCAATATTATATGATGATCAATTCTGATGAACATGATTCTTTCCAGCAATGAGATAACTGATACCAGTACCAACAATCTTGTTTTTTATTTTATCTTATTATTTATTAAAGCCTTTTATTTACAAAACATATGCCTGGGTAATTTTTCAACAATGACTCTTGCTAAATCTTTTGTTCCAAATTTTACCCTTTTCCTCTACCTCTTCCCTTAGCTTGCAGGTAGTCCCACACATGCTAAATATGTTAAAATATATGTTAAATCCAATATATGTATACATATTTATACAGTTATCTTGCTGCCCAACAAAAATTAGATCAAAGAGGAAGAAAAAGAAAAACTGAGAAGAAAGCAAAATGCAAGCAAATAACAACAGAGAGACTTAGAATGTTATGTTGTGTTTCACTCTGTGGTCCCACAATTCTCTCTCTGGATGTAGATGGCTCTCTTCATCACTGACCAAGTGGAACTGGTTTGAATGATCTCATTGTTAAAAAGAGCCATGTCCATCAGAAGTGGTCCTCATATAATCTTGTTGTTGTCATGTATAGTGATCTTCTAGTTCTGTTCATTTCACTTAACATCAGTTCAAGTAGGTCTCTCCAAGTCTCTCTGAAATCATTCTGCTGTTCATTTTTTTGTAGAACAATAATAATTCATAGCATTCATATACCATACTTTATTCAGCCATTCTCCAATTGATGGGCATCCACTCAATTTCCAGTTTCTTCTCAATAAAAAGAGAGCTGCCACAAACATTTTTGGACATGTGGGTCCCTTTCCCTCCTTTATGTCTTTGGGATATAATCTCAGTAGAAATGCTACTGGATCAGAGGGTATTCAGAGTTTGATAACTTTTTGAGCAGAGTTCCAATCTGTTCTCCAGAATGATTGGATCCATTCCTAAGTCTATCAACAATGTATCAGTGTTCCAGTTTTCCCACATTCTCTCCAAAATTGGTCATAATCATTTCCTGTCATTTTAGCCAATCTGATAGATATATAGTAGTATCTCAGAATTTTATTAATTTGCATTTTTCTGATCAATAGTGATTTGGAACAACTTTTCATATGACTACAAATAATTTTAATTTCTTCAATTGAAAATTGTCTGTTCATATCCTTTGACCATTTATCAACTGGAGAATGACTTGAACTATTATAAGTTTGAGTCAATTCTCTATATATGTTAGAAATGAGATCTTTATCAGATCCTTTGGATGGAAAAATGTTTTCCCAGTTTATTGTTTTCCTTCTCATTTTGTCTGCATTAGTTTTGTTTGTACAAACACTTTTTAATTTAATATAATCAAAATTATCTGTTTTGTGATCAATAATGATCTCTAATTCTTCTTTGGTCACAAATTCCTTCCACTTCCAAAAATCTGAGAGTTAAACTATCTATATTCTAATTTAAAAAAAATATTATTCTTTATGTCTAGATCATAAACCCATTTTGACCTGATCTTGGTATACGGCATATAGGTGTGGGTCTATGCCTACTTTCTACCATGCTAGTTTCTAATTTTCCCAGCAGGTCTTGTCAAAACAGTGAATTTTTATCCCCAAAGCTGGGGTCTTTGGCTCTTTGAATACTAGATTGCTACAGTCATTGACTATTTTATTCTGTGAACCTAACCTATTCCACTGATCAACTTCTCTTTTTCTCAGCTACTAGCAAATGATTGTCATGACCTCTGCTTTTTAATATAGTTTTAGATCTGATGTAGCTAGGCCACATTCATTTGCTTTTCTCTTCATTAATTCTTTTGAAATTCTTGCCCTTTTGTTGTTCCAGATGAATTTTGTTATTATTTTTTATAGGTTAGTAAAAATAGTTTCTTGGGAGTTTGATTGGTATAGCACTAAATGAATAGATTAGTTTGGGTAGTATTGTCATCTTTATTATATTCACTCAACCTATCCAAGAGCCCTTGATATTTTTCCAGTTGCTTAGGTATGATTTTATTTGTGTGGAAAGTATTTTGTGGTTCCTGGTTTTCCCTTAGCAGATATATTCCCAAATACTTTGTACTATTGACAATTATTCTAAATGGAATTTCTCATTGTATCTCTTGTTGTTCGATTTCGTTAGTGATGTATAAGAATGCTGTTGATTTATGTGGATTTATTTTGTATTCTGCAACTTTGCTAAAGTTGTGGATGGCTTCTAAAAGTTTGTCAGTTGACTTTTCAGAGTTCTTTAAGTATGCCATCATATCATCTGCAGTTATAATTGTTTCTTCATTATCTATTCTAATTCCTTTATTCTCATTTTCTTCTCTTATGCAAAAGCTAGCCATTTCTAATACATTATTGAATAGTAATGGTGATAGTGGGCAATCTTGTTTCACCCTTGATATTATTGGGAATGGTTCCAGTTTATCCCCATTACATATGATGCTTGCTGATGGTTTTAAATAGATGCCTCTGACTGTTTTGAGTATAAGTCCATTTATTCCTGTATTCTCTAGGTTTTTTTTTTTTTAATATTAATGGGTATTGCTGCCAGGAGGGTTGTCTATTCTGCCTTCCTTATGGCTACTCTTCGTCTAATGGAGCTTTACCACTTTGTGGAAGTTCAAGCCCCTGCAGACTGTGTCTCTGCAGTCTACACAGTTTTGGCCAGGTGCAGAGGCCATGTGACACAGGATGCATCTATCCCAGGCTCTCCACTCTATACCCTCAAGGCCTTCATCCCAGGTATTGACTCATTTGGTTTTGAAACTGATTTCTGGACCCACACCCAGGGACAATCCTTCTCTTTGTCTGTTTTCCACTACTGGCAGATTGTACTTAATGACCCATTGGATAAAAGTATTGTCATCCATCCTCTTGAACCACAGCAAGCTGCTCACCTGGTCCAGGAGTTCATGATCAAAACCCGTCATAGAAAGGGTCTGAGTGAGGATGTGAGCATCAGCAAGTTCTTCAATGATCCTATGTTGTTGGAGCTGGCCAAGCTGGATGTAGTCCTCAAACACCCCATGTGAGTGGGATGATGCTTCTGGCAGCTCCCCATAAGCTCCGTCAGGGGCAGCACTTCCTGCATAGCAGAACCTGGGAGGCCCCACTTTGGTGTGTTGGACAAGGTCTTGCATTTGATGTTGCTCATGGCAGGATAGGAGAGAGAAGAAATGCTATTGACTTTTTCCACAGTCAGCAAAACCATCTCAACATACTGTCCAGGAAGGAAGGAACACTTAACCTCTTAGGTCTTTTCATGGCCTCTGCTAATTCAATTCCTCAAAGAATAAAGAGGGTGTGGGGCTCAGATCTCAAGGGGGAAGAAGAGAAGGAAAATATCTAACCCTGAGAAGCCCTGTCCTGGGATTTATATGGATTTTATTTTTACAAGTTTGACCCCAAACATCATTTGTAAATGAAAAAAATTAGTAATGGGTATTGGGTTTTATCAAATGCTGTTTCTGCATCTATTGAGATAATCATATGATTTTTGTTAATTTGGCAATTGATATAGTCAATTATGATAATAGTTTTCCTAATATTGAACTAGACCTGCATTCCTGGTATAATCCTGTTTGGTCATGGTGTATTATCCTGGGGATGACTTTCTGTAATGTCTTTGCTAATATTTTATTTAAGATTTTTGCATCAATATTCACTAGGGAGATTAATATTTAATTTTATTTCTCTGTTTTGGTTCTGCCTGATTTAGTTATCAGTACCATGTCTATGTCATAAAAGGAATTTGGTAGGAGTCTTTCATTCTCTATTTTTTCAAATAGTTTATTTAATATTGGAGTAAATTGTTCTTTAAATATTTGGTAGAATTCAAATTAAATCAATCTGATCCTGGGTTTTGTTTTGTTTTTTCCTTAGGGAGTTGATTAATAGCTTGTTCTATTTCTTTTTCTAAAATAAGATTATTTAAGTAATCAATTTCCTCTTCTGTTAATCTGGGCAATCTATATTTTTGTAGGTATTCCTCCATTTCATTTAGGTTGTCAAATTTATTGGCATAAAGTTGGGCAAAATAACTCCTAATTATTGCTCTAATTTCTTCTTCATTGGTAAATAGTTCTCCCTTTTCATTTTTGAGACTGACAATTTGATTTTCCTTTTTTCTTTTTCTAATCAAATTAATTAAAGCTTTATCTAGTTTGTTGTTTTTTTCAAAAAACCAACTCTTAGTTTTATTTATTAATTCAATAGTTTTTTTTTAAAGTTTCAGTTTAGTTTTTAGTTTAGTTAGTTTAGTTTTATTGATTTCTTCTTTTCTTTTTAGAATTTCAAGTTTGGTATTTAATTGTTTTCTTTTTTAAAATTTGTTCTTTTTCTAGCTTTTTTGTTGCAAGCCTAATTTATTGATCTTCTTCTTTTCTGTTTTATGCAAGTAAGCATCTAGACATAAAAAACTTCCCATTATTACCACTTTGGCTGCATCCCATAAATTTTGGTACATACTTTCATTATTATCATTCTCTTGGATGACATTATTGATTGTATGATTTGCTGTTTCACCCATTCATTCTTTAGGATGTGATTATTTAGTTTCCAATTATTTTTTGGTCTATTATCCCCTGGCTTTTTATTGAATGTAATTTTTATTTCACCGTGATCTGAAAAAAAAATGCATTTACTTTTTCTGCTTTTCTGCATTTGAGTTTGAGGTTTTTATGTCCTAATATATGGTCATTTTTTGTATAGATTCCATGAACTGCTGAGAAGAAAGTGTACTACTTTCTGTCTCCATTCAATTTTCTCCAAAGATCTATTATGTTTAGTTTTTCTAGTATTCTATTTACCTCTTTAACTTCTTTCTTATTTATTTTGTGGTTTGAATTATCTATTTGTGAGAGCAAGGTTGAGATCTCTCACTATTATAGTCTTGCTATCTATTTCTTCTTGCAACTCTCTTAATTTCTCCTTCAGAAATTTAGATGCCACACCATTTGTTATATATATGTTTAATATTGATATTGCTTCATTATCTATGGTACCCTTTAGCAAGATATAGTTTCCCTGCTGTGTTGCTGGGTCATAACTGACTCAATTTTGGTGCTGTGTGGGTGTGGCCAGGTTCTGTGAGATTCTAGCATTTTGAGGTTCACTATTGACTTTTTGTGTTTGCATTGGATATTTTATAAATTCTCTGCTGATCTGCTGGTTTGCAACCAGGAAAGTGGCCAACACTGCTGTAGATTCCTGTAAATTCCTCCCTATAGATTATCTGTCACGCAAAGTCTGCACTGCCCCAGGACTCTGCACTGTCTGCACTGGTGTTGGTGCTCAACTGCTTGCGCTTAGCTGCCACCCTCCCTTTTCCAATTAAAACAGATCTTTTCTGGTGATCCTTGATATTATCTTTTGCTGGTAATTTGTTGCTCTCCCAATATTTGTGGATTACGCCAATCCAGAACTATTTCAGAGGCTGGATTTGCTGATTAGTCTGAGGGTTGTAAGAAAAGGTCAGAAAAAAATGTACTGTTTGCCATCTTGACTTTGCCCTCAGAAGTCTGTCCAATGATCTTGGGATGAAGAGAGCCATCTATACCCAGAGAGAGGATTTTGGGAACTGAATGGGGATCACAACATAGCATCTTACTCTTTTTGTTATTGTTCACTTGCATTTTGTTTTCTTACTCATTTACTTTCATTTTTGATCTGATTTTTCTTGTGCAGTAAGAGATTTGTATAAAGATGTTTATATATTTTGGATTTAACATAGATTTTAATGTGTATAACATATTATTTGTCATTTAAGGGAGGGGATGGGAGCAAAGAGGGAAACATCTGAAAAACAAGGATATGCAATTTTTCAATGTTAAAAAAGTATCTGTGAATATGTTTTGAAAATAAAAAGATTTAAAAGAAAAAGAAGAAAAACATTATATTGGCTTATAATTTAACTATGTCAAATAATAAACTAATGCAGTTTGTCATCCAAGCAAAGCATAGAAAGTTGGGAATGGATTACAGCTAAGATCATCTCTTTTTCTTTATCAATTCTCAGGTAGGTGTAATGTAGCTGCTGAAAGAAGAGATTGAAAGTTATATTCTGAATAAGCAATTTTTTTTAGCATTTAACCCTGGAAAAATCAAGAAGAAGGAAAAAGATGATGAATGGACTTCACTTTTACCAGCTGCCACAACTTATGGTCTGAACTGAATGAAGCTCCAGGCAACCTCTGCTGGGGTTTGGGGGTTTATCAAATATTAAACTGGTATAGACCTTGACTATTGTGTCATGTGTATCTAATATATTCCACTAATCCACCACTCTATTTCCTAGCCAGTACCAAATGATTTTGTTTACTGCTACTTTAAAATATAGTTTTGGATTTGGTACTACTAAGTCACCATCCTTTGTATTTTTTCATTAATTCCCTTTATATTCTTGACCTTTTGATCTTCAAAATGAATTTTGTTATTATTATTTTTTCTAGTTCTATAAAATAATGTTTTGGCAGTTTGAGTGGTCTGCAGAGAGATTGGTGATAGAGGCCTGAAATAGATCTGTGTGCCAGAAATGCAAGTGGATACAAATCAGAAGATATGAGATAGGTTTTGAAGATAGAGATTTATCTAATTGCCATTGTTTAAACATAGAAGATAATTGAGATGTGTGAATTGAGAGATTCACATTGAAGTTGAGAAGTGTGATTGAGAGGATGATGGTACATAGTAGTAGGGTTAGTGATAGGAAAAATATGAAGAGGGTTTTTTTGGTTGGGGAGAAATCATAATAAAATGTTTTGATTTTAAGAGGCACATGGGACTGGAATGTCCATTCCAGATTTCCAAAAAGAATTTGGTTAAATAAGACTGCAGCTCAGAATTTGAGAGTAGGACTAGATATTTAAGCATGGGAATCATTTTAATAGAGGTGATAATTGAATCCATAGGAGCAAATGAGATGACTAATTGAAATTATGTGATAGAAAAAGAGAAAATAAAAGACACTATGGGGAGATGGTGGTCAATAGTGTCAAATGCTGCTGAGTAGAAGGATGTAGTTTGTGAAAAGTCCTTTAAATTTGGAAGTTAAGAGAACATTGATAATTTTGGAGCAGTTAGTTTCAATGAAATAATATTAGAAGCCAGTTTTCAGAAGGCTAAAAATGAGTGATTGGAGAGGAAAAGATGAATTTTAAAATATAGATAGTCTTTTCAAGGAATTTAGCCACCAAGGTTTTAAAAAAAAAGATTTAGGATTAAAGGTCAATATTTAGCAGAGATAGTCAAATCAAATAACAGAGTTGGCTTAAGCAAGGTGAGAGAATATAAAGATCTTCCTGTTATTAAAATTGTCCTCTCTAAAGAAGGAAATAGAGTATTTTTTATACTCCCAAGAAAACTACGCAGATTGTTCTTTAATTATGTATTCAACTTTGTATTATATTTAGTAAATGGTTTATAAAAGTTATATTGTGTTTTTATTAATGTTTAATATAGATTTTATAATTTTTACTATTTTGGTTAAATTATTTTCTTTTTAATCTTGGCATTTTAATTATTTAATTATTTGAATTTAATATTTCAGTGGTTGGAAAGTAGTATATAAAAATGACTTTTCCATGAAAAAAGCAATCATGTCTTTGGAGAAAGGGATCCTAATTCTCGTATTAATCAACCAGGCTCCTGGAAGATAAATATAATTTACTATTATATCTGTTATTTAATTGCTAAGTAAGTTAATTCCTCTTGCCTCATTTTAACTCTCTTTAAAATAGAGACCATTAAACAAATTCTCATCTATTTTAATTTCTCTTTAAGTTACATATTCTTGCATAAAAATTCAACCGTAAAAGTTTTTGTTTTTTTTTCACAAAATTTTATCTCACATTATTTTGTTGATTCATTATATAGTAATATTAAATGTGAAAAACTTTTTTTTTGATACTCATGATTTCATTCTTAGAGGGAACTCCTATAAAGAAAATAACTTTATTAGTATAGATGAATGACTTTTCTACAATTTATATTTAAAATTTGCCTGAAGTTCTGAGATAGTAAGTAGCTTTTCCTTGATTGAATTAGATAGCCACCCAGCTCTTGAAATCTGTGATTTTAAGTTTCTACAATGTCTCAAAGATAGAAATTCTATTGACAATATCATGTTACCTCTCAAGTTGTTAAATAATTTTATTTGTATTTCTCAAATACATAAACACTTACACAGAAGGCCAAACTTCTGTATTACCCAACTATTTGGAATATAATAATAATAATAATAAAATAAAACAAAACTCACCAAGGAAGGCCTTTGAATTGAGAGATAGATAACTGTCTCAAACCTCATGTACTTCATTCAATTGAAGAGGTATTATCCCACCCTAGAGGGCCCTCAGTTAAAACAAAACAAAACAAAACAAAACACTTGTATAAAGTAATGAATCAGATTAGAAGGAATCAGATGTTCCTACTACAGGGAGAACTCAGAGCTGAAGATTGAAGAGAATATATTCGAATTTTAGAAAGAATATAGGTTGCTGGCATTTACATTTAATTTACAATTAATGTAGCAATTTTGAAATTAGCATTTGAATCCAATTCTCCCTATGCAACAAGAGAACTGTTCAGTTCTGCAAACATATATTGTATCTAGGATATACTGCAACATATCTAACATATATAGGACTGCTTGCCATCTTGGGGAGGGGGTGGAAAGAGGGAGGGGAAAAATCGGAACAGAAGTGAGTGCAAGGGATAATGTAAAAAAAATTACCCTGGCATGGATTCTGTCAATATAAAGTTATTATAAAATAAAATAAAATAAAACATATAAATTAAAAAAAAGAAATTAGCATTTGATACTTCTTTGAATTTTAGCTATTTGGGGAGGAAATGTCCTCTCAATACTGTCTCCTTTCTTTTCTTTTCTATTCTTTATTTCCTTTTTTTTTTTTTTCCAATAGTTAGCATTTGTAGCATGGATGCAATCTGGTACTGAATTATTGGGAAAGTTAGAGAAACAATGTTTATGTTCTCAATTTCTCTCTCCCTGCTTCTCTGTCTCTTCATACAGCTTCTGCCTCCTGCTTCAAGGGCTCAGACTGCTATATAAGCAATATATAGTGAAACTTGTTTTTATCATTTTTGTGACAGATTCTAGGTCTGATTGTTTAACTATCTTTGATACTGATAGGGCTGTGTGTGTGTGTGTGTGTGTGTGTGTATGTGTGTGTATGTGTTTGTATGTGTGTGTGTGTTTGTTGTTTCTGCCTTTTAAAGCCAATATTAAAAAGAAATCCTATTAATGGATGTTAATTTGAAAAAATTACTTTGTGTTAAGCTAAAATGTCTCTGAAATAGTCAATATGACTTTTAATCCTGCATTTCAACATTTTAATGTATCTGTGTTCCTTTTCATGTGACTACTCTCAACCTTGTTGCAAACTGCACCTCACAAATAACCTTATTTCATATCATTTTTTGGTCTTTGTTTCCCGTTTTTCAATAAATTTTCCCCAGAGAATCTACACAGTGTACTCTGCCCATAATATCACTTTTTATTATTGCATGACTATTTTTCTTTTTTCTAATTTTATATTTTTATTGATATTTTTTAATACAGAGGAGTCATACTGTGATCTTCAAAACTCCTACCCAAATGTCAAATTGAAATACAATTGAAATATAAAATGTAATTAAAATATTTAATGGAATAAATAAATGTACAAAATAAATTATGCTAATTTGTTGTTTTCTGAGTCAATATGTGATCCATAGAGATCTGTTTCTGTTTGAGTATGAGGGCATTGCCTTATATTTCTTCTTTAGCACCGATCATCCTAGGAAATACTGTATATGTTACTTGTGCCCATCATCTGACTACCCTTGGGTCACCTCTAAATTTAATACTTTACTTATATGATAGGTCAAGATGTATATCTATGTAAACATTTTTAGAAAGCATTTATGTTCATCAAGCAATCCTTCTGTGACCATTGTCCGACTGGGCAATTGCACTCACAAATTGGAGTCTCTAGATAGTTTAGTTGTCTACTTCTTTCCTCATTATTTTATGGATAACCCTGATAAGAGACCTTTTCTAGTACTATTGTTCATGAATCTTCACCATTGTATTTCTCATTGATACTAGTCAGCCTGATTTCAATTAGCTTTTGTAAAAGGTACTTTTGAATTCATGAATGAATACATGCATACATGACTGGATTAATGAAAAAAAAAAACATTCTTAAGTGATTATTATATGCAAAAAAGAAAAAAATTCTCCAAGAGTTCACATTCCAATTTTAGAAATAACATATTTAGAAGATGCAGTTACAAGTCAGATAGAAAGTTTTCAAGGTCTTTAGGGTGCAAAGACAAGGATGGTAACGAATCTTCTAAACTGGCTTATTTTCTGACAAAATAGTGCTTATTTCTGATACTGAAAAATTTGATGGTGCCAAGGACTTTGATAGCAAGAACTTTCTTCTCAGAATTTTCTTGCTTGCTAGTGTTTTAAGGGGGGAATATCAATGTGCAATGGCACATTATGGATATTGTGTTGAGTACAAGCTAGATTGAAGTATAGTCTTTGATGCATTTCAGTGATCTTAAAATTATTGTGCTTTTACCTTGTGTTGTTGGATCAGATAAATAAAGATTATCATGTCTATTTATCCTTCAAGAGAATGGCATTACTTGCATCTGTCTCCAGCTGTGGGAATAATTTTGTTCCTAAATGAGTTTGTTGTATTTTTCAAATTCATATCATGTGTCATTAAAAAAAATTAATAATACCTTTATTTTTTCCAAATACAGGGAAAGATAGTTTTCAACATTTATGCTTGCAAAATCTTGTGTTCCTAATTTTTCTGTCTCCTTCCTCCCTTAGACAGCAAGTAATCCAATATAGGTTAAATAGATGCAATTTTTCCAAACATCTTTCCATATTTATCATGCTGTACAAGAAAAGTCAGATTAAAAAGAAAAAAAAATGAGAAAGAAAAAAACAAAAACAAAAACAACCAACAACAAACAAGTTAAATACTATGTTGTGATTCACATTTAGTTACCATGGTCCTATTTCTAGATGCATATGCCTCTGTCCATCACAAGTCCATTTGAATTGATCTGAATCAACTCATTATTGAAAAGAGCCAAGTCTGGCAGACTAAATTATCGCATAGTCTTGTTTGCTGTGTACAATGTTCTTAGTTCTATTCACTTCACTTAGCATCAGTTCATGTAAGTCTCTCCAGGCCTTTCTGAAAACATCACTGATCGTTTCTTATAGAACAATAATATTCCATAACATCCATATACCATAACTTACTCATCCATTCCCCAACTGATGGGCTTCCAACTCAGTTTCCAGTTCCTTGCCACCACAAAAAGGGCTGCTACAAATAATTTTGCACATCTGCGTTTTTCTGTGGGAATGATTTTCAAAGAGATTGGGGAAATATCCCTAAGAAAACACAACAGGGTGGATCCAAGATTGCCAAGAAGGCACACGTGACCTTCTAAGCTTCTCTCATCCCCTCCCAACCAACTATTAAATTTAGTCTCAAAAATAGCGCTTGACTGCTAAAATCCATGAAGATTACAAGCACACAATTTACCAACCGAAGATAATCTGGAAGATCGCCAGGAAAAGTTTGTCCTGAGGGGCCAGGAACAGACTAGCACAGGCAGGTAGAGGCTAGTATCCTGATCTCTGTGGCTAGAGAAGTTATAGGGACGACTCTGCTATTGGCTAACTGCTCTGCCTTGATTAAAAGTAGTAAACTGGCAGAGAAATTAAAGCCTAACACAGAGGATACCCTACAAAACGTGAAGTGAGAGCAAGGAATAATGTTGTAAAAAAATTACCCAGGCATATGTTCTGTCAATAAAAGTTATAATTTAACAAAACAAAAAGAAAATAAGAAAAAAAACACAACAGTTCTGTGTTCACCAAGTCTCATTGTTCTTTTTATTCAGAGAAATAACCTTTTATATTTCTATATATTGCAGAGCAATGCAATACAATACAATATAATGTAATGCAATGTAGTACAACTCAGTGCAATGCAATGCAATAAAATGAAATCTAACAGCACAGTAGATTTTGCTCCAATGTAAGGCAGTGCAATACAATACAAGACAATTGATTCAATGCATAAGAATTCAATGTAATTCAATAAAGTACAATTAAATACTGAATGAGATAAACTGAGTAAAGACCTCTCATAAGAATATGGCCTCAAATTGTATCCAAATTGTAGCTTGAAACCTTGCAATAACAAATTGTGTTATAGCCCAAAAACCACAGGTGTTTGCTTATGTTATATAAACATATATTTCCCTCAGGTTCGCCCTGTCCTTTTTGCCACAATTAACATGAAATTCCTAAAAAGGTGAAAAAATGTGTCATTGCTTCATTTCTTTGGGGTAGATTTTTATTTAGTCTCTGGATAGATTAGAATTAGAATTAGCCAATGGGAGAAAAGTTTAGAAGGGGGTGGGAGCTTCCAAATTAGAGTCTGTATAAATCTGTATTTTGCAGTGTATGCTTTGCACTCCTGTAAAGGGCAGGAACTCTGGAGAAATATATTTAAGGCTCAGTATGATTGATTCAATTCTACAACAAGGTGTTAACTCAGTGGAATTGTTAAGACTGGTTATCTAGTTTAGTATGGTGATTAATAGTTCTGTAGTTCAATATGATTGATTTAATCCTAAACAAGGTATTAACTCAGTAGAATTAAGATAATGATTCTCTAGTTTACTTGTACTTAGTACTTAGTATTGTTCTATAAGATTGACACCTATGATGATATACTTGTAATAGAATATTTAAACTGAGGACAAACTTAACCACAGAGATTCCATCTTTGATCAGCCTCCTGGTGGCTCTCCTGCCTTCTGCATTCCTCCAGTGAAAGGAAGGCCCATCTGAAGTTCCCCCAGAAAGCTAGCCAGGCCCCAAGTGAAGGAGACAGACTATGAAGAAGATAATAAAGATTTTCGACGTTATCCCTGACTATTCTTGTGGTAATTATTCTGCTGAAACCAAGGCTGGTCCCAAGACCTCCAGAAAGCTAACCAGAATATTATGCACTCCTTTACCAATAACACCTTGCCTGTTGAGAGTTTCCCTTTCTTGGGAGATTGTAAAACATCCATTTTGCTTTTGATTTTGAGAGTCTGATTTTAATTGGAGAAAGGGTCACTGTCCCACATAGTACAGTACAATACAATGCAATATAATACATATATAATTGTATTATACGACACAACGCAATATAATGTAATAAAATGCTGGAACATTTATTAGGGTCATGTTATATGGAAGTATATTGAGTGTTAAGCAATTCATTGCTTAGATAAAGCATTTTTTCTCTTTCTTCAAAGAATTTATGCCCATATAATGAGTTAAAACATCAACATAGAGAGCTCTAATAAACATCATTATGTGGTAACTTTATTAGAGAACATCAGAAGAAGTAATATATATATGAAGTCTGAGGAGGAGAGTTGTCATCATTCTGGATTCAGGAAAGTTTACTGGAAGACTTGGCATATTAATTACAGTTATAGAATAGGTGAGAATTCAACAGATGAAAATAAAGGAGATGCAATTTAGGCATGGCACATATTTGCCTGTCATATGGAACATTTTGGTTGATGTATAGGATGTATGAAGAGGGCTAATTTGAGATAATGCCTATAAAGGTCTAGAGGTGTTAAAAATTCCCATCCCCTTCTGACCTTTTTTCTCCTTGGCTGATGAGTTCAAGTTTACATTCTAATCTACCCAGAGAATAATTAAAAATCTATTCAGTGACAAAGAATACAAACCAATGATACACTCTACCTTATTAGGAACTTCATGTTAATTGTGGCAAAAAGAACAGGGTGAACAGGAGGGAAACATATATTTATATAAAATAAGCAAACACCTGTGTCTTTTGGCTATGACACAATTTGTTATTGCAAGGTTTCAAGTTAGAATTAAGATATAATATAAAAGGCTATAGAAGTAAAGAAAAAGAACACAAAATTAATTTTCTGGGCAATGGAGAATGACTAAAGATTTATAAACATAGCTATGAATAATGAAATTTATTTTGGAAATGACATAAAATATGGATTGACAGGGAAAGAGATAAGGAGATCTGTTAGTTGATTCTTGTAGTCCAAGATAGTAATAAAAAGCTGAACAGAGTTATACAGGTATGAGAGTACATTTTGTATTTCAAGGACAAAGTTATTTGGTTTGAGTGGAGCTTAGTGACTGAATGGGAATTAAATGAGATAATCCTAGTAAACCCATTTATGGAAGGTGTTGGTTGATAGGTAGAGGATTAAGAATTTTTTTTGGTAGCTAACATGAGGAGTCATGTGAGCAGTTTTTCTTTGGTCAGATAACTATATATAGCTATATAACTATATTACTATAATTATAGATATATGAGTAACAGAAATTATTCTTCTAGTCATTTAAAGCCATATTTCAGATGAAATAGAAATGGATGCCCCCTTTACTATACATGAGGATTCCTGTAGGTATATATTGACTTAGAAAACCACATATTGACATTGTTTATGTTTTATTGTATTTTTATTTATTTTATTCAATGTCTCTCTATCACATTTTAATCCAATTCAGGTGGCACATAGACATGTTGTGAGTTGCTCACTACCTATGGGCTGTGAGTTTGACATTTCTGATATAAAGCAAGACTAAAAATGGAATGCCTTATAAACTATATTTCAATTACCAGGTATCTGATAATAATAGTAGATCAATAAGAATCAAAAATGGTAGATCAATTCAAGAAAAATGTTTCACTGCTTTAGATACTTCTAAACCCTGATAAAAACTATAATGTTGAATTATCAAAAAAGTAAACTTATATTCAGTGTATTTTTTTTCAGAATTTAGATGAATACATAATGAATTAAAATAGTATATTCATCCATCTGAAATGATTTAAAATGAAAAAGTGTTGGTACTTAAAAGGCAAATTTAGATAAGTAGAAAATTTGTTTATGTGGAACAGAAAAAAGGCTAGATGTAATTTTTCTATATTTATAAAGACAATGTATGATTACAGCAAGGCAAAAAGAAATATAAATATCTAAGTACTCTTCTAACTCACCTCTAACTGTACTGAAATACAATGAATTATATCGAATTTTCAAAAGTCTGGGATAAAACAAATAAGGAAAAATATTACACTAAGCATTTTTATAAATCAAATCCTTTGGGGGAATATATACAAGATAAGAGACAGTAAGGAATGTGTGGAGCTATATAACTGAGTGCAGCTCAATTATTTTGATGCTTCAAGAAAGTTTGATGTCAAAAGCCTTTGCACTTATAAATTTTTCCAACTTTTCATCTTTCTCTAGCAGGAGAATCTGTGTCTTTTACGACTATCTGTGATATATCCATAATTTGTTTCCAGGAAAAGAATGCTTTTCATCTATTCAAAGTTTCCTACTAATAGTCTCTGATTCCTCTGTAAGAGGAATTATTCTGTCTCTCTCTATCTCTTTTATTTTACTATGTCCCTTTCCCTTTCCTGGGCCAAAGTTGGGAAGAAAAAAAAAGAGGCTTTGCTGTATTGTGAATTTGTAGGCAAGTAATTTGAATAATCATTATGTTTTTTTACAGTCATTCATTTTCCTAGAAGCAATATTCTGTCTTAATTGACCTGTCTTCATCCACTTCAGTTTGAAACATGTTCCAACTGAAAAGGTGGAACCAAGATGATGGAGTAAAGGCAGAAACTTGCCAACTCCTCTCCACCTCCCAAATACTCCAAATTCCATTAAATGATGATTCTACAGGAATTTTAGAGCATCAGAACACCCTAGAAAGACAGAGTAAAGCATTTTCTATACAAAGGCACTTAGAAGCTCAACAGAAAAGGACTGAAACATAGAGTGGGAGTCCAGCAGTGCAGTTTTGGGTTGCCCCTACCCCAGCTCCAGCCCTGGCTGGGCTGACATCTGAATCAACAGCAGCACTAGTAGTATCAAGATCTCTCACTCCAGAGACAAGGCTTAAAAGGTCAACAAAAAAGGTCTGTGGAGGCAGAGTGGGAAGCTAGGACTTAATCCAGTGCAGGCTCAGCCAGGTCAGAGCTCCAGCCCTGACCCCAGTGTCAGTGAGATAGTACCTTTGAATCAGCAGCAGTATTGAAGGCTTCTGGATCTCTCACCCTGGGGACACTAGGGAGGACTTGGGAAGATCAGTGAAGAGGGTCTGTGGCAATGGGGTAGGAGTCTTGTGTGCAGTCCCAGGACAGCCCCAGTCAGCAGAACCCCAGCCCAGACCAGCACACTAGACCTTACAACTACAGTGGGGTGGGGACACTCCTGAGCGAAAAGAGTGGTCAGAGTCTTGGAAGCATCTCTGAAAACAGCTGCACAAAACCCCTGAAACTTGAGACAGTGCACTTTCTAGAAAAAGAGATCTACTTTAACACAGAGTTAAAAGCAGAGTAATAGGCTAGAAAAATTAGCAGAAAACAAAATAAAGTTTCTGCCCATTGAAAGTTATTATGGTGACAAGGAGGATGAAAACACACTCAGAAGATGATAACAAAGTCAAAACTTCTACATCCAAAGCCTCCATGAAAAATAAGAATTGGGTTTAGGCTATGAAAGAACTCAAAAGGGATTTTGAAAATCAAGTAAGAAAAAGGAAAAATTAGGGAAAGAATTTAGAGAAGTACAAAAGGAAAAGCTAATAAGGAGAAGAATGCCTTAAAAAGCAAAAATGGCCAATTGGGAAAGAAAGCACAAAAGTTCATGAAGGAAAATAATTCCTTAAAAAATAGAATTGAGCAAATGGAAGGTAATGTTTTTATGAGAAATCAAGATACAATAAAGCAAAACAACAACAACAACAACAAAAGAAAAACAAAAGAAAATTGTGAATTATCCCATTAGAAAAACAAATGACTTGAAAAATAGATCCAGGAGAAATAATTAAAAATTATTGGTCTACCTGTAATTCATGATCATAAAAGGAGTATTGGCATCATCTTTCAAAAAATTATTAATAAAAACTGCCTTGATATTCTAGAACTAGAGGGTAAAATAGAAAATAGAAAGAATCTGCAAACTACCTCCTGAAAGAGATCCCAAAATAAAAACTCCTAAGAATATTATATCCAAATTCGGAAACTCCCAGATCAAGGATAAAATATTGCAAGCATCCAGAAAGAAACAATTCAAATATGGTGGAACCACAGTGTGAATAACTTGTGTGAATAGCATAAGATTTAGCAGCTTCTATGACTTCATATAACTATATATGTATACACATAAACAATAACTATAGCTTCATTACCTTCCATTTGCTCAATTCTATTTTTTAAGGACCAGAAGGCTTAGGATATGATATTCCAAAAAGCAAAGAAGCTAGGATTGCAACCAAGGATCATCTAAATAGTAAAAATGAGGACAATTCTTCTGAAATAGATGATGAAAAGACCAGAATTGAATGGAAAATTTGATTTTCAAATACACCACTCTGGAGAAGCATAAGGAGGTAGTCAGGAAAGTGACATCATAAGGTACTTAATAAGCTTTATCTGTTTACATTCCTACATGGGAGGATGATTCTTGTAACTCATTAGAATGTTCTCATTGTCATGGTAGTTAGAAAGAAAACATATGGACAGAGGGCACAGATGTGAGTTGAATATGAAAGAATGACATTTGCTTTAAAAAAGATGAAATTAAGGATTGAGAGATGTTGGAATCCTTACTAACTGCTAACTAATTAGAGTTGATCTAATCTTACAAGAAGATTTTGGCCAGAACCTGAAACAAGGTACTAAGTAGAACTAATTAATACAAGGCTTGTGTTCACACCTTTACTCATTGGAGTCCACAAGTATGCTAGCTTTACAAAGTACACTTTCTAACTTCAAGGGAGTCCACACCTCCCTTAAAGCTCTTTGGGCCAGAGAGCACTATAGGAGAAAACCCATAATCCCATTCTCTCAGAAGACTCACATATAAGGCGAGACAGCCATTCCACAATACATTTTTTCCTCTTGGCTGGCTGGTCGCAGAAGAGAGTTCAGCTGGACTCGAGAGGAGTGACTCTGGTGCAGAGAACACTTTGACGGATTTCAGTGGAGCTACGCCAGAAGCCCTCTCTCCGCAGCAAGTTGGTGGCTGGGCTCCCCAGAAGGAGACAAGAGAGACATTCCATCTCTGTGTTGGTTGGAGACTGAAGAAAGCAGAGGCAGAGGCTGAAGGACAGAACCTTTGGATTTGGAGATATTTGGAGGGCTCTAAGCCTCTAAGCCCTGTGCTTTGAGAAGAACAAGAACTCCAACATTTGAACTCATAACAGAGAGAGTAATGTACTGGGAGAAAAGGAAAGGGAGAAGTGGATTGGTATAAATTATCTGCTATAAAAAAAGAGTCAAACAAAAGCTTTTAGAGTAGAGGGGAATTGGGGCAGAGGAGGTTGAGTGAGTGAACCTTATTCCCATCAGAATTTACTCAAATAGGAAATAACATACATACTCAATAGGGATATAGAAATCTATCTAATACTGCAGGAAAATAAGAGGAGAATGGGATATGGGAAGTGGGGAAGGTGATAAAAGACAAGGCATATTGGGATAAGGAGTGGTCAGTAACAAGACACTTTTGAGAAAGGACAGGATGAAAGGAGAGAGAAAAAATGGGAGGGAAATAAAATTAGCAATAGTAATTGTAAAAAAAAAAAATTTAAACACATTTTTTTTTTCCTGATGGAATATTATTGCTCTCTGGGACATGATGAGCAAGATGATCTCAGGAAAAAGACAACAGCAGCAACAAAAAAATAAACCTGGAAAGTTCTCCATGAATAAAGTTAAATATATGTATGAAAAGTAATAGAAATGTTCTGGGATGACCAGTTGTAAATGGATTTGTTATGCTCAGTAGTACAATCATCCATAACTACTCCGAAAGACTTATGATGAAAAATCTTACCCATACCTAGAGGAGGAACTGATCAAATCTGAATACAGTTCCAAGCATTCTTTATTTCTCCATCTCTCTCTTTAATTTGATTTTTTGAGGGTTTTTGGTGGGAGATCTATGTTTTCTTTCATAATTTGATTTTTATGGAAATGTCTTACAACATTTTACATGTGATTTCTTAATTGTGGGTGGGGACAAGGGAGAGAACTGAAAATTCCTAAAAAGAAATGTTAAAAAAAATCTGTTTTGAATGTAACTGGGGAAAATATTGAATAAATAAACAAATTTTTAAAATGAAAAATAAAAGTTCTTCAACTGGAAGTTTTCATAGGTATCTTTTAAATATCTATTAAAATTCTAAGCAGTCTATCACATTCAATGACTCAAAGGCATCCTCCCAATTCCTATCAAATCAACTTCTTTTCTTTGCCCTGCTCATCAGATTCTATGAGTAAAAGATGAAAAGTAAGAACATTCAACAAATGTATGAAGCTTAAAGAGAAGTCCAATACTATACTTTGGGCAATTAGTTTAGCCAGTATTTATGGAATTCTTCCTATCCATGTCACTGTGTTTATATATAAGGCTAACTCCCCATAGTTATTTTTCATGTTGGAAAGAACAATGAATTTGTGCTGAGTAACACTGAGGAGACTCCCTGAAAAAGAATGAAGCAACTTGATTCAAACACAAATTTGATAAATTATTTTTTGTAAGAAAGCCACATAACCCTTTTAGACTATAGTTTCTTTACTGTACATAAGTTATTTCTGGATGCTCATTTTGTAGAATTCTTTAAATAACAAAAATGATTTATTTACCTGATATCACAATTTTAAAACACAATTTGAAGAAGAGAAAGAGAACTTTAGAAAAATGCTCAAGATAAGACATTGCACATTTAATGAGAATAATCTAAATGTATCCATTTAATGTTAATGTGGTTTTATTATTTTTTTTGTCAAAAAAGGAGATAAAGAAAAGGCAGTATTCTAATAGCACCTAAATAACTCATATCCAAAACTCCATATTCTCATCTTCAGACAGTTAATTCTTTAAGAAAGTCTTTTGTCCACAACTTTAAGGTCACTTCGGGGAAAAACGCTGAATGTTTAGATGATAGCCTTTTCTGAATTCATTCGGGTTGCCAGATCTTTAGGTCTCAAGAAGTAAGTGCCTAGCACTGTCATAGAGTGAGGTGTTCAGTGAGGATAATAGAGGTCAAACAAACTAGCCATTTTTAAATGAAATTGAAAGGTCAATTCTTTATGGAAGCAGGAATGCATTTGCATTCAGAAAAAAATGAATTCCAAGCTTGGGTATATGGTATAAATGCTACATGTTTTTTATATTGAGCAAAAAAAAGGATAGTGAAGTTAAAGAACACAAATCTATTCTAAAATTCTTGCTAATACAAAAATTGATTAAAAATATGTATCTGTGAGCTATATCTGGGTAGGCACATATATATGTGTATATATATGTAGTTATAGATATACATATATACATATATGCACACACATATAAGCAATATATGATTATGTGAACATGCATGTGTGTATATATGTATATATTATTTATATTCTCTCTATATATAATATATACATATATTATATATGTACACACACAAACACATACACTTATAGTATTGTCTATTGCACATAGTAGATTTTTAAAACATATTATTATATAAGTTTTGGTGAGGAAATTTGACATTACAAAATGACTTCAATTTAAATCATGACTTTGCTATTTTCAGAGTGGGTGAAACTGAACAAGTTGCTTAGTCTCTTTGGTTCTGTGTCTTCATTTGTATAATGAGAAATATAGATGAGATAATGTCTAAATTCCTCCTTTAGCTCAAATATCTATCATCCTAACCTGATCTTATTCTGGTATTGCCTAATTCTCTGTGACAGAAATGATTCTGGTTACTCGGAGGTGATGTCATGGGAACAAAACCACTAGAAGGTCCCATCAACCTGGAAAACATCAAATGTATAGGGGCAGTGCTTGATCATACAGCTTACTTGTTATTTCAGCAAGAGCCTAACAGATTAGTACCGCTTATTTCCAGAAAACTATCCAATGATAACTTTTTCTCCTTAGAGCAACTCCTATAGATGGTTTATCAATATTTGAAGGTTCACATAAAATTTTCTGTGATAAAATTATTTTTTCTTGAAGTTGAAACATAATTTGATATATATTAAGAAAAACATTAATTTGAGCCCATTTAAATAATCCTCCGCAAAATGAGAAATTTTCCATGTTATTAAGATGATCTTTAAAATTAGACTTAGGCATCTTTAAAATTAGACTTATAATGCAAATATATGTATTATATTTACAAAGTATTAAAAATTATTTCATTATTATCTTTTAAAATTCTAATTGAGATTCACTTATTTATATATGGCAAGTCATGTGACATTGTATGACATAAGATTAAGGGAAATGAAATTTTTTTTATACATGCTACATCTGTTGCACTTTCACACATGTCCTCAGGCTCATGACAAAACAGAAACAATGAAAACAAAGAAAATATGGGATACAAATAAATGATTTTTTTTATTTTAAAAAATTGGTATGTAATCATGAGATCTTTATATGAAAAATAAATTTGTATATAAAACCTTTATTATCAATTGTAAAATGAGAGAGGAATCCATTTATTTTCACCAAAAGAATTTTAAATTCAGATAATTGTCTATGTTCTTCCTCACTACATTTATATCAATTAGATAATTGAAATAAAAGGGATTATTTTTTATTCTAAAGTTAAATTGGAAAATCGCCTAAATTTGTGTAGACATAAACTGTTAACTTTACAAATATATATATATGTATATATATATATATATATATATCTGTTTTAAGCTTCATTGTAAAAGATAATTTTGTGTATGTGTGTGTGTGTATGTGTGTGTATGGGTGTGTATGTATAAAAGAAATTTCAGTTTAGCATCTCTATCCTTATTACTTTGTTGTTTGTCCTCCATTCTCAAAAATGATTATGATATCAGAGAAGTGCTTGTTGGAATCCTTACTAACTGCTAAGTAATTAGAGTTGATCTAATCTTACAAGAAGTTGTTTTGGCCAGAACCTGAAACAAGGTACTAAGTAGAACTAATCAAGACAAGGCTTGTGTTCCCACCTTTACTCAAAGTCCACACCTTAAAGCTCTTTGGGCCAGAGAGCACTATGGGAGAAAACCCATAATCCCATTCTCTCAGAAGGTTCAGATATAAGGCGAGACAGCCATTCCAGAATATATATTTTTCCTCTTGGCTGGCTGATCGCGCTAGACTCGAGAGAAACGACTCTGCTGCAGAGAACACTTTTGACGGACTTCAGTGGAGCTACGCCAGAAGCCCTCTCTCCGCGGCAAGTGTGGCTGGGCTCCCCAGAAGGAGATAAGAGAGATCTTCCATCTCTGTTGGAGGCAGAAGAAGGCAGAGGCAGAGGCTGAAGGACAGAACCTTTGGATTTGGAGACATCCGAAGGGCTCTAAGCCTCTAAACCGGTTGTCCTCTGAGAACAAACTCCAACATTTGAACTCTAACATTTGGCGCCCGAACAGCGTGGGAACCAAGGACCCTACTTTCACTGAAGAAGTCTCCAGTGACCAGGAACTGAGTGAGTACAACCTTTTTTGGCTGAAATGGGACAGATCCTAGGTAAAGATTCTCCATCCCCCACCCCAACCCCAGACCCACCCAAGAGTGGTGCTATAGAAAGCCTGCTTAAGCTGATAGAAGATCAAGGGCTACTTGTAACTTGGGGACAGACAGCTAGACTTCTGGCTACATTAAAACGCACCTCCCCTTGGTTCTTAGAGGAAAAGCAAATCTCTCTAAAAAACTGGGCATTGGTTGGTCAACAGATGTCTGCATATAACAATGAAAACGGTCCTCGTTCAGTTTCCATTGCAGTGTTCTATTTATACAATACAATACAGATGGCCTTAAAATACCAGGATATCCAAAGGGGGAAGCCTGAGATAAAGGAGGAAGACAAAGAACAGATTAATGGCCATATCCCCACAGGGCAGGGAGACTTAAGTGAGACTCAAGGGTGGGGTGAATCTGAGGCAGCCTCAGCCCCACCTGAGGAGCAGGTAATTGACTCTCCTTCATCAACTCCACCCTCCGGGATGGAGGGAGGAGGGGTAGTGGGGGGGGCAGTGACAGCAACAGCACCTCCCCCCCTCCCCCCCCCCCCCCCCCCCGGCATCTAGCACCTCCCCCCCAGCATCCAGCACCTCCCCCCCAGTATCCAGCACCTCCCCCCCAGCATCCAGCACCTCCCCCCCAGCATCCAGCTGCTCCTTTGAGTAGATTGCAAAAGGGACTAATTAAGGCCAGAGAAGAAGGGAAAAATGTATTAGAATTTCAACACCACATTTTTCCTGTAATTCAACAGTTTAATTCTTCAGGTCAAGAAAGTAGAAGATACTCACCTTTTGATATAGAAATCCTCAAAGACCTGAAAAAAGCTTGCACTCTTTATGGGGCTACATCAGCTTATGTTAAGATGCTATTGCAAAATTTGTCTTTTGAAATCTTGACCCCTAATGACTGGAAATCGATAGCAAAAATATGCCTAGAACCTGGACAGAACTACTTGTGGCTTTCTGAATATAGTGAGCTCTGTAGGATACAAGCCCAACAAAATATTCAAAGTGGAGTTCATACTGCAATCACCTGTGACCTACTAACAGGTACAGGTCCTTATGCAGATGTCGCAGCACAAATTGGTTATTCTGTAGCAGCATATCAGCAAATTGCTGATAATGCTATCAAAGCGTGGGCTTCTCTTCACAATAAAGACGACAAAGGGGGGGCCTTCACAAAAATAACACAAGGGCCAAATGAACCCTTCGCTGACTTTGTGGGACGCTTGCAGACAGCTATCATAAGAACAAATGGAGAAAATGCAATAACAGACATCTTGATAAGGCAACTTGCTAAGGAAAATGCTAATGAGGTTTGCAGAAGAATTATACTAGGACTGGGCAAGGATGCTCCTTTAGAGGAACTCATAAGACGCTGTGCCACAGTGGACACAGGTGCCTTTTATAGCCAGGCTATGATGCAGACTTCCCAAACTCCAAACATGAGAAGACAGAATCCCTCTTGGCAAGGGACTTCCAGAGAGACTCGTAGATGCTTTCAGTGTGGAAAAGTAGGACATCTGAAAGCTCAATGTTGGTATAGAGATAGAATGGGAAGACAAGGTGGGAGAACAAGACCCCAAACCCCATGTCCAAAATGCAACAGAGGCTTCCATTGGGCCTCAGAATGCAGACAGATTCAGGGAAACGGGATGAGGGGCCCAGCCCCAGGGCCCAAGGCAAAAAACACTTGGGGCATGATGGCAGCCAATGGTGCACCCAGAGAGTGCCTAGAAGTCCAGTACCCAGACATGACCAATCAACCAGAAAGCCATATGATGGGAGAAGGGGATTACAAGTGCTTCCATGACATGCAAGTGAATTGGATTTAAGTGAAGGAGGGCTGGGCAAGGTCACCTGCTTCACTTTCCTCTCCAGAGCCATCTAGGTCCAGTGGTCAGTTATAAATCAAAAGGATTGTTGATGGCTCTAGATGAAATAGGAGAAAGTGGCCTTTTTAAGTTAAAATCTTCAACAGATCTCAGTTTGACTGAGGCCACATCAGTTCAGTGATTAAGGCTAGATAGCAATTGAGGCAAGAATCTTCTCTTTACAGAGTTCCCGCCCCTCCACCCCAAACCTAAATAAATGAATAAGTGAATGAATGAATCTGGTAGAGGAAAATCCTCAGGGTTTCTGGCCAAAGCAGAAATGACTGGTATATACAATACTCACATACATTCAATTTGAGTCAAGGGGGACCTAAACAATGACCAAATGGGGCTTGGTCCAGGAACTATTGGTGGCCATTAGAACCATATTGGTTTTAGTTTAAATCCTGGTCCTTAAGAAAGAAATCTAGATGGTGAATCCAGTGGCTTTACAGGCAAAAATCAGGCACATGACCTTGCACGGCCTTCCCTTTCTTAAATCCAATTCACTTGCATGTCATGGCATCACCTCCCTGATATAATGATCTTCAAACAAATAAATATAATAAAGAAATAAAACAGAGCTGGACTTGGTCAGTTGCAAGATTCCTCCTTCCTTCCCTCCCTTTTCTCCTTCCCTCCCTTTTCTCCTTCCCTCCCTTCTCTCCTTCCCCTTGTAAAGGGCTGAAACTCTGAATAGGTGCACATGAATTGTGCCCTTCTTTCCTTCCTTCCCTCCTTATCTCTTTCTCTCCTTCCTTCCCTCCTTCCTTTCTTCCTTCCTTCTTTCCTTCCTTCCTTTCTTCCTTCCTTCTTTCCTTCTTTCTCTTCTTTCCTTCCTTCCTTCCTTTCTTCCTTTTTTACTTCCTTCCCTCCCTTCCACTGTCCTTCACTCCCCTCCCCCCACTCTCTTCCCTTCTTTCCTTTTCTCCTTCTATCCCCATAGGAATTACCTAGATACTCTGATTACCTTGAGTGATGTTGCATAGAAGGAATTTCTCAGAGAATCCAGGAAGAATATCAAAAACATGTGTTTCTTAAAACTGGTTTTTGCATCTCTTTTCAAAATTTTGCCATTGTTAATGGAGTGAGCATGTCTTATAAGCTTGGACAGAAATTGAATTGAATTTCACTTGAATGTGCTCACAGTGACTTGCTTTATGTTTACTTGAGAATGGAATGGTGAAGGTGCCAGATGAAATTATTTGAAATTTCCCTTTTCACTGTTGTAGAAAATACTTTGGTTCAAACATATAGGCCTGCCATCCACTAAATGATGACAAATATTAATAGAAGCAATATATAACCTTGGGATATATTGTCCAAGGAGATTAATAGTAAGTGGTTTGATTCATAAACTGAGAAAAAAAAACAAAAGATGTATCAAAAGATGACAAAAGTTTTGAACATGAGTAAAAAAACCCTGGAGTTTAGAGAATAGTAAAAATTAACATAGTTTTCCTTTATAAATACATGGTACAGTTTTCTGATTTTTGCCATAAAAGGAATCATACAATCACACAGCATTAGACTGATTGGAACTATAATTGTAAAGACGCCTTTTACATTCCTGACAACTCTGCTGAAAAAGATGATACTGTAATATCTTGAGGGCCTGCATGTATCACAATTTTCTTTAGGTATAAAGGCTTATGACTTGGGAAATCTTGTCAGAATAACCTGGTATTTTCCTTTTAGTATGGGTCAAATAAAGCTTCCATGCATTGAACTGTCAGTTCAAGCATAACTATTCCAGATCTCATCTCCTACAGTTTTTTTTTTTTTTTTTTTTTTTTTTTTTTGAAGTGTCACCTTCATGGTTGCCTTTTCTTAGTTTAAGATTTCAGTATTTGAGGAGAAAAGTGCTAACGGAATAAAGATTTTCTGAAGTGATGTGCCTCTGTGTGTGTGTGTGTGTGTGTGTGTGTGTGTGTGTGTGTGTTTGTGTAAGTTCTTTCTACCCCACATTCCTTTATTACGTCTGCTATTGTTTCAGAGATATTGTGATCCATCTTTTAGAACTTGAAGTGAGAACTAAGAAAACCCTCTTTTGTTAAGCATTTATCTATCTATCTACCTCTCTATCTATTTATCTATCTATAAATGCAGATCTCATATCTCCCAGAAAATGATAAATTAAATTGTATAATTATTAACTTGAATCTCTGAGGTACAAGCTCATATCTCTCAGATTAACGAAGATGACAGGAAAAGATAATGATAAATGTTGGAGAGGATGTGGGAGAACTGGGACATTAATGCATTGTTGGCGTATTTGTGAACTGATCCAACTATTCTGGAAAGCAATCTGGATCTATGCCCAAAGGATTATCAAACTGTGCATACCCTGTGACTCAGCAGTGTACTACTGGATCTGTATTCTAAGGAAGTCATAAAGGAAGGAAAATAATGCACAAAAATGTTTGTGGCAGTTCTTTACTTCTTTAAAGAGTTGGAAAATGAGTAAATGCCTATCAGTTGGGGAATGAATGAATAAGTTGTACAAAAAGGTAATGGAATATTATTGTTCTATAAAAATGATGAGCAATCTAATTTTAAAAAGGTTTGGAAAGATTTACACGAACTGATGCTGAATGAAACAAGCAGAATCGGGAATACATTATACACAATAATAGCAAAAATGTTGCAATGATCAACTATAAAAGACTTGGTTCTTCTCAGTGATTCAACAATCCAAAGCAATCCCACTAGGCTTTGGACAGAGAATGCTACCTGCATCTAGAAAAGAAAAGGATATTGAATGTAAATCAACATATGTTATGTTCATTTTTTTTCTGTTTTTTTTTTCCTCTCCCAAGATTTTTCCTTTTTATTCTGATTTTTTCTCTTCCAACATGATTCATAAAACAATGTGCATTAAAATAAATTGATTAAAAATTAAAATTATTAAGTTGAAGGAAAGATATTGTAGGTTGTATATTATAATTCCCATACATGCAATGGAATGTTGTAGGTTAACACATGCATAATATTTTACTATGTTTATAGTTTCATTAACTACTCCAAGTTATTTTTGAGGAATAGAAAATAAGGAGGTTAAGTCCTTCCTGATACATGCATTTTGAAAAGTGTTATACAGTAGTATACTTTGAAAATAAATTATAAACAAATGTTTGGCAGCAGTGAGCAGATGAACAAGGTGGCAGGGGGCAACATAAATATGATATAAGATAGCCAATGCAATGAGAAGGTAATCCTACCTGCTACCTTATATTTATTATACTATTAATATGGGAAACACATAGAAGCCTCCCTGAAGGTCTTCCTTAAAGCTCCATTGCCAGAGAAAAAGCAAATAAACACACAAACCAGCAGGCAATTTTGTGACCTTTTGGGAGGCTAATTTGTTATCATATATAATATTACAAAATGGTAAATGGCAATTTTATTCATTATTCCCCAGTATGTTCCAGTTCAGGGAGTGTAACTTCTAGCCTCTTAGGTTATATCAATCCAAACATCAGTCAGTGAACAAGCATTTATCAAAAGCCTCCTATGGCTTGGGATAAAAATGCAAAAATGAGGCAATCTCTGACTTCAGCAAGCTTATAGACTATAAAGTAGGGGATATACACTTGGATTACAAATAAAGGTAATTATATATATATATATGTATATATATATATATATACATATATAATGTATATGCACATATAATTTAGATATGTATATATGCATGTGTATATATACATATAATATATTTATCTACAAATATAAATATATAGATTTAAGCTACGTTACACATATACATTTATTTTTGTGGGAGAAGTGGTTTTAACAGCTGTGGAAATTAAGATCTTAGAGGTTGGTGTGGTGTTCTCTTCTTTTGTATAATATAATGGTTCTCTGGGAGTAGGTTTCTTGGAGAGGTTTTCTGGAAGCAGCCTTAGTTTCGGTTCAGAGTAATAATCACTCCAAATACATCCAGCTGACAAAATCCAAACCTTTATTTCTTATCTCTTTCCTTGGTTCCGAGAGCTCTAGTTGCTAGTCTTTTGCCTCTAGCTCAATTCCAGATGTCTCCAGCCAGCACCAAGGTGAAAGTTGGAATGAATCTGACGCCACCTCTGAGCGTGGGCTTGTGAGCTTCCTCCCAGAGTATTCCGTGTCTGTCCCAGAGTGCTCCTATGTTTGTCCCAGAGTGCTCTTTGGCCCTAAGAACTTCTTGCTTATATAAGCTCTCTAAAGGTGTGAACATAAGCATCGTTTCTATCAGTTCTACTTAGTACCTTGTTTCAAGTTCTGGCCCATAACATCTCCTTGTAAGATCAGATCAATCATACTGAACCATGCTAAATTAGATAATTTATTGTCTCTATCAATTCTAATGACTTAACAACTTGTAAGAATTCTAACAGGTAGGATTACTAGTTCTTTGAAGGGATTAGTAATGTATTGTTCTGAATGTTTTACTAAAGGATAATGATCATATTTATTTTTCTAAAACTGGTTTCTTAATGTGGATATTCTTCCTAGACTTTGTAATTCTTGAGTCCCAGTTATTGAAATTGAATTATTGAAAAAGAGAGAAACTGACATGTTTTTTCCTCAATTTGAGAAAAACTATAGTTGTTTGGTTGGCTGCTCAGAAAAAGCTTTAGGTCATTTAACTTTGTACATTTGTTGTGTCACAGTTCTCTTTAATTGTCCTGCCTTGTTTTCCTGAACTGTTATGCCTCAGTTCCTAATTATTCTGGTCAATCCTGCAAAACCATCCCTCCCTCCTAATAATGATGATCCAGATAAAGAGAAAGACCTATCTTAGACAACATCAGAATATTCTGTCCTCTCCCCATTAGGTAATCCCAATTTATCAGATGTCCCCCATGACTCCCCCTACCCTATCAGAACCAGATTAATAGTGCCCTTACCATTCTCAGTGCTGTGACTCTGATCCTGCCTCAGTCTACCCTCTGTAGCTTGGAGCCTTGAGAACTCATGTTAGATACTGGATTCTTGGAGAAGATAGTCTCATTCAGCCCTGGGACCAAATCATGGATCCATTTGGTCCCAATAAATCTCTCCCTTTCAAATAAAATATTAAACTCTCTTATCTCTATCTTGCCTCAGTTTCTCCTGCATTACACATTGACTGTAAAACTTTCATTGAATAAATATGAACTATAATGGAACCTTTCACAAAATGATTTTAGCCCATATTTCCAAGTTTATTATATATTACTTACTTTTACACATACTCTACATTTTAGCCAAGCCAAGTTTCTTATGCTTCCCAATACCAGACATTCCATTTCTTGCCTCTCTCTGTCTTTGCCCAGGCTATCCCACATTTACTGGAAAATACTTTCTTTAATTCTGTTTTACAGAATCCCTAGCTTCCTTTAATGTTTGGCTCATATGTTATTTCTACAAGAAGCCTTTCCAGATAACTTTAGTTTTGAGAATTTTCTGTCTTCAAAAAAGTCAGTCAATCAATAACATTTATTAATTACCTACTAATCCCAGGCACTGTGCTAAGTGCTGAGGATACAAAAAATGATGACAGTCCCTGCCTTTTGGGAGTTTACAATCTAATGAGGGAGGCAACATGCAAAGAAATATTCACAAAATAAGCTGTATACAAGATGAATAAGAAAAAAATAACAGAGAGAAGGAACTAGAATTAAAATGAGACTTAAACGGAGACAGAAAAGCCAGTTGGGAGAATGGAGAAGGGAGAATGTTCCAGGTAAGGAGCATAACCAGAGAAAATGGGAATTGCTGAGAGATGAATTTAATGGAGAGTAAATTGCTTCCTCTGAGTCTTCTTCTTCTTCCTATCTACTTTGTTTACATGTTGTATCCTAAAGGGGAACATAAGCTCCCTAAGGGAAGTACTGTCATTGTATTGTCAACATTTAGTATGGAGCTTTGCACATACTAGGCCCTTAAGTGTTTATTGAATTTTAATGAAAGATTTTCATTATTTTCTCTTGCGTCAAAATAGCAGGATATCCTATACCCCAGAACTTCAATAAATATTTGATGAATTGATTTGAATAGAATTGAAATAAGCCCCTTATGCCATCTTGTTACCCCCACAATTCCCTTAACCTTTCCTTCCCTCTTACTATCCATGTTCAATGCTTCTTTATAGTTAAGCAAGCTTATCTTCCTGTTGGCTACCTACAGCTCAGTTCTAAGAACATATGGATAATTATTGTTTTCATGTATAACTAGCACAATAAACTGAGTTCTCTTACAATCTCAAAGAACAAAAAAGAAACAGAGGGGAAATGGAGAGTGATTAAATGTATTTGATAACATATCCTGTGGGCATAGTTGTTTTGAGATGTCTGAAAAAGATGAAGAATAATTCTTTCTCACTCTTTACTTCTCTCCAACCATCAGTAGCTCTTCCCTCTTTCCTGAATTTCCTTCAAGAAAAAGAGTGAGGAGCCATACAACAATCTCTAAATGAAGAAAATTGATTGAAAGCAACAAGAGACAGGAGTCAGCTTTACCTCTGCCTTATTATAAGATCCATACCTGAAAAAAAAATAGAATGGTTTCTCCTTTTCTACTCTATCTTGTTCTTTACTGAGAAAGAGTAAAAGTGAGAAGAATTGTTCAGTGGAGATTAAGATGTGAGTTATCTAGCCTATTAAGAAGTCTCATGAGCATAATATTAATCCTACTTAAATACTTTCCTTTCTTTCAAATTCAAAAGGATAGCACTTTCATTGTGTTCCAGTATTATTCTCTTAATGTTGGCCATGATGAATCTGCCCCTCTAGTATTAAAACATTAAAATAACTTAGTAGATTATGGATAATTAAGTGCTCAGTTTCCAAACAGATCTCCTTTTTAGTACCTTTTTGCCCCCATTTGATTTAGTGCCTTTTTTGATTCTTAACTTCCTTTTAAAATTTATGTATATATTCATGACAATGTGTGAAGTATGAGCACCCTGTGTGTAATAGGTATTCTGCCTGTGGAGGGGGGCATAAGTATAAAGGAGAACTAAGACTTGAAATAGAAATTGGCTTTGAATGTTTATCTAGTGAGATTTATTCATCCATTCTAAGCTCTAGTTCGCCTCAAAGACTGATTTATGTCAAGTTCTGGGAGCTCTGTGATTTAGATAGTGCTGGACCTGAAGTTAGGAAGACTTGAATTCAGATTCTGCTTCTGATTCTCATGCTATTGTTGAGGTTTTGAAGGGACCCCAAAAGGTTGGGGGATCACAGACCAGTGTCACAAGGTGTCTCAAAAGAATTAGCAGACTTGAATCCATATCCAAATCAAAGAGAAAAATTTATTGGAATTGTAACTCCAGTTGAAGCAGACTAAGTTCCAAAAGAATTTAGCAAAAAACTTGGAGCAAGGAAACACATTTATCCAATTCTTCATGTCATTGATATACTAATTTTATGGCCTAGAGGTAGAACTGAGTAGTGATGTCAGGAATTTAATTATCACTGACCAGCAGATCTAAGACTATCCTAAAGCTAGAAGAGTTTACAATCATTGACAGATTATTAGAACAGTCACATTCTAAGGTCAGAGGGCCTCAGGATCCCTAATATAGCTTCCCTAAAGTCTAAGGGAAGAAATATGATTATATTCCTAGACCCAAAGAATTTTACAATCATTGATGGACAGAGTGCCAGAACAATAGCACTCCAAGGTTTTGGTGGGGGGAGAATAGGCGACCTCAAGATCACAGATTCCAAAACCAAAAGACTTTAGAATTGCTGACAGATTTTTAAAATAGAAGCATCCCAAGGTCAAAGTACTCTCTCTACTACTGTCTGCCCTAGAAAGTATACTCTTTCACTGTGACTGTGGCTAAGGCATTCAAACTTTGTCTACCTTAGTTCTTTTATTTGTAAAACAATTATAATACCTGTAGTGCCTGCTTCATAGTTGTGAAACTCAAAGGAGATCTTGCATGTTAAATGCTTTTCAGAATTTAAAGATATCAGGTAGTATTATCCAAAGGATTACTCATTTTTATTTTTGTTCAGTCCAGTTAGACTCCTCCAGAACTTATTTGTTTTTTTTTTTTGTTTGTTTTGTTTTTTGTTTTTTTTTTTGCAAATCTATTGGAGTGATTTGACATTTCTTTCTCCAAGTCATTTTATAGATAAGGAAACTGAAGCAAATACTATTAAGTGACTTTCCCAAAGTCCTACTGCTAGTAAGTATCTGAGTACAAAGTTGAAAACAAGAAGAGGAGTCTATAGGCCTGGTGCTCTATCCATTGTAATTGTCCCATTTTTATATAGCATTAAAATAGAGGCAGAATTTTTAAGTCTTCAAACTAATTAATAATTAAAATAAAATATATTTTATTTTAAGGTTTTCGTCTTTGTCATCCTAGGATATGTTTTAGGAAAAAGATATAGGGAAATTCAAAAAATTAAATTGTCATTTTCCTTTCTACTTTCAATTTTCTTCCACTTATTTGCATTGCTTCTTCCCTGAGGCCAACTGCCCCCCCCATTAATATTCTTAATAATTATCTTAGGCAATGAACATTATTTTACTCTTGAAATTCCTTTGATAATTGGGTTTAATTTATGTTGATTTTAAGTAACTTTTTTAATTTGATTATCCTAATAAAAACCAAATTGACTGTCCTATGCCCCTTTCTGTTATTTATTTTCAATAATTTGAATTTTTCACTTTTAATTTTTTTTGGTAAATCATGCCATTTTATATAAAGTTAAAAATACAATTGAAATAAAGCAGACTGATTTTCTGTCTTCTGACCTCTGATTTATACTTCAACTTCATCTTTCTAAGATCTAACCCAATCAACTAAATCTCATTTTGCATGCAAACACTCTAAGGAGGCTTGTTCAATAGGGACTACACTGCAAATAGAGTACTTTTCCAATATTGTATTATTAAAGTCACTTTCCCAGAGCAAACATTGTGTGAAATGATTTTATCTTAATAAAATTTAATTCAATAAATATTTGCTTTATTTAGTATCAATTGTGTGTATAAAATGCAAATAATCACCACCATTTATATAGAACATTAGTTTGTCAAAGCCCTTTATTTAAACTATATTGCTTGACGCAGCAGTCTTATAAGGGAAATAAGATAAAATGGGGATATTATCCCCATTTTTCCAATGAGAAAACTGAGGAAGAACTTTGAGTTATTTGTCCATGGTCATCTAACTTGTCAGTGCTACCCCATTCCCACATTGTATATTCATTTTGTAAATATATTTATTTAACTCCAAATATGTTTTGTTGTTTTGTAGATTAGAAGCTCTCTGCAGCCAGGGACTATGGAACTTTTGTATGTGTATCCTCAGGACCTAGCATAGTGCATGAAATATGGTGGCTACTATTACATAAATGCTAAGTAACTGATTGATGGTTGGTTGAAAAGTTTAAACAGTTTTTCTGACAAGTTCTATACCTAATCAACCACAATGTATTAGATAGGTGTGATAATATTTATTTAAGGTATTTTGCTAAGAAAGATGTTTCAATTGATGTGTAATAATGCATGTATGTAATTAAGTTGGAGCTTTGGAAAGTTGTTAAAAGAATTATCTTATTGGTTTGTCATAGGATCTTAAAATTATGACTCATAGAAATTAGAGCTGGAAGCAATCTTAGAAGCCTCTTTTGATAGAGTAGTAAGTTGAGTCACATGAAATAGGACATAACTGGTCATATAGGTACAGAAGTAGCATTTGAACCCAGATTCTCTTCAGTTAGATCATCTGACTCCAGAGCCAGATATCTTCTCTTTGAAAATGCAAAATTATTATTTCTTTCCTTTGTCTTAAAAATTGCACTCCTCATTTGACCCTGTTTAAATTTAAATATAAGTATTCCCAGAATAGGTGGCATATTGTTTCCTAATGTGTGATAGCACAGTAAGTCATTAGTATTTTAGTATTAGTTAACTGTATTTTGTTCTTCCTTGATAAGAGAATCTCAGGGAGGCCTGAACAAAATGGCCATTGTATAACAAAAGAATTTCTTTAGCAGCCTTTAAAGGAGAAAGGGAAGTGAAATAAATAAAATTATATTCTCTGTACAATTTTGCTGAAGGCAAATCCAGGTAAGGACAAATGAAACACAGGGAAGCACACTCACAGAAAAGTGACTCCTTGTATATTCTAATTTACATCTTCAAAACTATTGACTCATTCCTTAGAAAGAGCTAAACATAGACTATAGGTAGTGAAAAATTTCTGAAAATTTTAATATGCTTGAATCCTTTTAAGTCAGCAAATAAATCAGACAACTGCTAAACTTCATGATTGTCCATTTTCATGATAGCATAATTCTTATAGTAAATTTGAGCCCAGAGTGGCCTCGATTGATTGAGATCATGCTGGTGGGTTTCTGGAGAGACTCAATGACAATGAGGAGATCTTCATGAAATTAAGGTCTTGAGACTGGGATGCTCTCTGAACTAGAAGGATGACAGGGGTGTCACTAAAGAATACTGTCAGTCCTCATTAATGGGTACCTGAGAAGACAAGTGTCTCTGTGAAAATGACAGTTGAGACTCATTCCACAATGTCAGAATGATTACTCCATTCAAAGTCATTGACTGTGCAATGTGTAGGTAGTAAAAGAATTCACTGTAGCATAGTGCCCCATACATAGACCCTCAAATCAGGCCATTTTTCTCTTCAGAGGTCCAATGCCCAAAGTAATTAACTTCACATGCCATAGCTGAGTACCAAGGCTGAATTCAAGTGCAGTGATGAGGTGTCTAGTCCCAAAGGCTATGGTTGCTAAAATTCTTTATTATAATCACAATGAAAAGAAGCAATAGTTTCTGTGCTATGGTGTGGCAGGTCCTTCACTCAGGAAAAGAATTTTTATGTGTTCAGTATCTCATGAATTCTGTAGATTTTTTGTTCTAGGTGCTTGAGGCAAACCATAATTTTTATGCTATTAAGCAACTCAATTAATAATCCAAAGAGATGGAAATGGATCAACTTTGAGTGAGCTGTTAAAATGCACAGGCATTGGGGTAGAAAATGGGGAACAGGGGATGGGGAAATCTCTTCTAAAGAGTTTATGTCCTTAAAAAGGCTATGTAGTCTACATTTACATTGTGTTTGAGGCTTTGCTGCAAAATAACTTTGTAGTTTATGGGGAAAAAAAGGTGAATGAGAACATGGGCTGTATATATATATATATATATATATATATATATATATATATATATATATATATATATATATATATATTGAACTTTCTTACAGAATAATATAGTAGGTATATTATAATAGGTATAAAATATCATTTTCAATTCATAGGCATTTCTTATGGTGGTAGGCATCTTTAGCATTTAATAGAATAAGTTATGTTGGAATCCTTACTAACTGCTAACTAATTAGAGTTGATCTAATCTTACAAGAAGATGTTTTGGCCAGAACCTGAAACAAGGTACTAAGTAAAACTAATTAAGACAAGGCTTGTGTTCACACCTTTACTCATTGGACTCCACAAGTATGCAAGCTTCACAAAGTACACTTTCTAACTTCAAGGGAGTCCACACCTCCCTTAAAGCTCATTGGGCCAGAGAGCACTATGGGAGAAAACCCATAATCCCATTCTCTCAGAAGAGTCAGATAAAAGGCCAGCGATGAGGGATCTATGGAGAATACATTTTTTCCTCTTGGCTGGCTGATCGCACTGGACTCAAGAGGAACGACTCTGGTGCAGAGAACACTTTGACGGATTTCAGTGGAGCTACGCCAGAAGCCCTCTCTCCGCGGCAAGTTGGTGGCTGGGCTCCCCAGAAGGAGATAAGAGAGACCTTCCATCTCTGTCTTGGTTGGAGGCAGAAGAAAGCAGAGGCAGAGGCTGAAGGACAGAACCTTTGGATTTGGAGACATCCGAAGGGCTCCAAGCCTCTAAACCGGCTTTGCTTTGAGAAGAACAAGAACTCCAACATTTGAACTCATAACAAAGTTACCCAATACTAATCCCTTCTTTGAATTTATGCTGCTGATTATAGTCATCAGTTAGACTTTCATTTAATCTTTAAAAAAAAATTCAATAAAAGTTTTAATGTCCTTCTAGGATGATTTTTCAGGTTATAAATGTTTTAACCAAAGCCAATCCATGTCAATTAGGTTTGGACACAGGCAAAAATGTGAGGTAAAATTTATATTTATCTTTGGCACCTCCAGCTCTCTCTTCTTGCCTTCACATGGACACACACAGACATAGATACAGACACAGACGCAGAAACACAGACTCAAATATCCCCACTCACCCTCATTCTAATCTTTCACATTCCCTGGGCTCTGCCTGTCAATTAGAAAACACGTTGACAAAAATAATTTTTTCTAGGGTGACTATATGATTACCTCTTTTTATTTTTTAAAGGCAGAAGAGAATGGCAAACAAGAGCATGAATCCCTAAAGGCAGAATTTGGATGGGACTCCCATCATCCTTTAATCAATTAAAAAAAAACAAAACTGCACACATTATCCCATCATCAAGATCCATTATGAAAAGCTTATCATTAGAAGTTCATCATTAGAGAAACTGCATCAGTTTTGGTGCTCAAATCTTATCAGAACCCTCAGTAGCTTGTAGAGCTGGAGAGTGGAGCACAAATCTCTCAAAGTCCCTATAGTAAGATAGTTCAGAAGCCCAGTGAACTCTCTATTTCCAACCAGACACAATCTCTTAATTGAGGCATAATTGAGCTATATAAATAAGCTCAAAAAGCAGTGTGGCTCTCTCTTGTTTAAGCTCTGGAAGGTTTATGTTATATCAGATTTAGCCAAGAGTGCTAGAAGAGGAATTACAATTGTAAATATTCAATAAAATTTGGGTGAAGCCAAAATACAAGCTTGGGGAGACTCATAAAAAGCCCTAGTTGTGGAAACTAAAAACAAAAAAAGAATAAAATAAGAATTCTGGACCTTGGGAAATGGTATTCCTAGAGTTGCTGGAGTCAGGTAACATTCTGGGTACATATTATTTTTCATCATCTAAGTTTGGAATTAAGCATAATAATACATTTTCCTGAACACAATAATAAATCAGTTTACCTACATGTTGCTCCTTTTGAACTCTTCCAAGCTCAACATTCTCATATTATGGAAAGTATAATTATAGAAGTAAAAATCTGGGTTAAGCTATCAAAAGAGAGTTCATTAAAACAACCTGAATCAACAGAAATACCCTTCATATTATTACTCTTCTCTAAATATTGATAAAATTTATTTAAGGAGGGATAGGGACCAGATTGGTGACATAACTTTTCCAACGACTCATATTAAGAAGAATCAATATGAGTAAGCCTCAGGGACTGTACGTCAGGGAACTTAAACTCAAAATAGAAAACAAGTGTGCTGTGGCCATGAATATCACCTCCTAGTTCCTTCAATGTCATAGGAGTTTGAATACACTTAAATATAATCAGTCCTATATGTCCTTTACAGAGATAAATTATATTAAATAAACTCTACTGGTAAAATGAGTCAGGTTATAGATTTAACTATTTTAATAGAGTTCAAAATGGACTGATTTAAGAATGGAGATTTATATATCACCAAGATAACTCCCCAAAAACCCAATGGTAGGAAAATTATTTTATACGGTCAATTATAAGAAAAAACAAATTATTCTGAGCTTCAAACTTTCCTTTATATTGTATATGAGGAATGTCAACATTGAAAAATTAATATTATTATCCTGATGTCAAATTTTGGTAGAGCGAAGTTAATATGAACAGATAAATAGGCTTTTAGTTGACCACAATATAGCTCTGATGCCCAAATGAAAAATAAAAAGATTTTATTTAAAACTTCAAAATATTTGCTTCTTCATCTTATCTTTGGAGTATATATATGGATGTGTGTGTGTGTGCATGCATGTATGTATGTGTATAAAATATTTGTACACTGAAAAAATGAGATACTTTAAGGACCTAATTTTATACATATACATGTACATATAATTGTGTGTAAATCTGTGTGTATATATACACACATATACATAAGTATATACATATTAGTGAGGGCATAGCAAGCCTAACAACTTATTTTTACTTAGTTGTTTAAACTACTGGGTTGTCCATAAATTCAGATAAAAAATAATAAGTTATTTCATACTTATATACTATTTTAGTAATTGAGATATTTTTGTATTAATCTATTAAAGAACAGATTTCATTATAGAACAGAAAATATCCTTCAATTTTTCTGCTATCATTTTAGAAATTTTCTAAGAATGGAAACAGGAAGATCATAGTTATCAATGAGCCATGCCCAAAGGCACAGACTGACTGGACAAATATTACAACAGGGGAGAAAAACTCCCTTACCTCTGTTTTATTCTAGATAAGTGTTACAGCTATGAACCAATCATACAGAAAAGTTCCATGTTATTCACAGGATCAAAATTAGCCAGGTAGAAAAATTTCTAGTTCAGAAAAAAATAACACAATGGGGCACTGAGTCAAAAGACTCTTACTTTTGCTTATAAAAGGTCATTTTATCAAAATTTCCAGACATAGATAGCTGTCTTGCTGTCTGCTGTGTGTAAGATTTCCTTATATAATTTGTAAGATTTCTTTGAATAATAGCAATGGACTCCTAAACTTCTACTTCTTAAGTCACATTCTGTTTCAAATTAGTAAATCTTTCTTCTAGTTTAACTAAACATTTAATATTGAATCATTTAAAACTAGCTTCAGTTCTGATTATTCTCTAGTCAGTGAAATCATCTTCTATTAGAACAGAATGTATCTAGTATTGTCCAGAAACGGGAGGGGGGGGGGAAACATGTATTATTTGCATTTAATATTAACCTATTAAAATTTTTAATAGTGACCATAATAATTAAATTATAATTTGGAAATCTAAAGATAATATAATTTCAGTTACAACTTTTAGTTTCTAATTAGTTTGTAATGCCTCAAAATTGTACAAAACAGGAGAAAAAAAAGATATCCTTCCTTTTTAAACCTAATTTTATCTCTGCAACCTCAGTTGTCCAGAGTTGTGAAAGTAGAAAGAAAAAAAAATCTCACAAATTTCCCTATCTTCCAGGGAAATTTATTTTTTTTAATCAATGAAAGTAATTTCTTGCTTAATATTATGGACTAGTGGGAGAGATGATTAGGAACTTCATTAGTCTTTCCCACTTTTTCTACGATCCCCTTCTGTGCTATTTTGTAGCAGTTTTTGTTGTTGTTGTTGTTTGTTTGTTTGTTTGTTTGTTTTTGTTGGAGGTATTTCCCTTGAAAGTTCTATAAGGCAAACAAGATGTTCTCTGCACTAGAGAATTTTTGAAATCAAAGCTCCCAACAAAACTCACCTTACTGCCTAATACAGTTTTCTTTTAGTGACATGATCATTTTAATAAATATGTATAAAATTAATGCCCACGTTCACCAGGATATTCATGCATGTACTGACCAGGTTCTACAGAGAGATAAGGAGAAAGACAAAAAGTGAAAGAAAGAGAAAAAGAAAAAAAAAAGCTCTACTAAAGGAACCCTGTTCCAATTTTAAGCAAATGTTTAGATCTTAGTAGGTGTTTACCAGTGATGAGTCAAGGGGATTACTCATTTGACAGTTAGGTCAATCTGGGGAAATTCTAAACCCACTCAAGTCTTTTCCTGGACTAAAATCAAGCACAGCACATTAACTTTAATGAATACATTCAACTGGGGTCTAAATTCTTCCCAGCTTGAACCAAAAGGACTCACCAAGTTCTCCCCATGTTCAATGTGATCCTGTGTTTATTGGACCCTTTCATATTCAGTTTTCATGATCTCAAGAGTCTTCAAGTTTATTCAGGCAATCAGTTAGGAATGTCACCACTGCCATCATTTTGTTGTTCATGATAACACACCCCAAAATCTGGAATAGCTTTAGAAATAAATCTATTTGCTTATTTGGTAGAGAAGAGTAAGCCAGAATGAAGGAATGCCTCTCTCTCATTCACATTCTGCAAATTTTAGATTATATAGAATTTAGACAAAGGTACTCCCACAGGGACTATAGGTATAGAGTTAAGCAAGGTTACCAAGAGGGAAATTTAAAAGCAAGGTTAATCAAGAAAGATGAGAATAACTGTAAATGTTCAGTAAAATTTGTGTGAAGGCAAAACAGAACTTGGGTGGACCCATCACAAGTCTTGTCCTGGGTGTGGTAAACAAAAACTAGAATGCTTTGGGTGGATCTCAGATCTTGTGGAATCCAAAATACTTTGTAGTCATCTTCTGCATTCTTAGAGAGGTACTGGCATCAAGTGAGATAGTGAGCACAAACTGCCTTTAGTAACATAGGGTTAAAAATTATACTGTTGTGCCACAGTTCCCTTTTGATGTCCTGACCTAGTTTCCCAAATTGTTCTATCTGCCTCAGGTTATATTTTCCTCTTAATGTTTGATAGGATAAAAGTCTTATATTTTAGACTTTAGGCTATACTTATTCCCTTTTAATGTTTAATGGGATAAAAGTCTTTATTTTATTTTAGACATCATTACAATATCAGGAGCCTCTCCAGTACCTCCCATTATGTCATCCTCGGTGCCTCCCCCCATTAGGTTATCCCCATCCAGATACCTCCCCCATTATCTTTGTTCTTGTTATCCTATAAAATAGCTTGCTGTCTGATACTCAGTGCTGGATTCTTTGGGACAATAGTCTTGTCCAGCCCTGGGACCAGGATAACTCTCCATTTAATAAACTATTTAAATTGGTCTCTAATCTCTATCTTGCTCAGTTTCTCCAGCATTACAATACAAGATTAGATTTAAAGAGTTTGTTAATTTTTTCTTAGTCATTTAATAAATAGGGGCTGCTAGATGATGCAGTGAATAAAGTGAATGGTGAATAGATGCCCAAAGTCAGGAGGACCTGAATTCAAATCTATCCTCCAGATCCTTAACATTGCCTAGCTAAAAAAAAAAAAAAGTAAAGATAAGGGGATGAGGCAGAATCTATTATGCTTTGGCTGAAGTTAAAAAAAAGGAAAGCAGGAATAGGGATCCTGATATCAGATCAAGCAAAACCAAAAATAAATCCAGTTACAAGAGATAAGGAAGGAAATTGTATTTTGCTAAAGGGTAACATATACAATGAAGTAATATCAATCCTAAATACATATGCAACAAGTGGTGTAGCATCCAAATTCCTAAAGGAGCAGGTAAGAGAGCTGCAAGAAGAAATAGACAGTAAAATTGTTAGCGAGGGATCTCAATTTTGCTCTATCAAAACTAGATAAATTGAGCCACAAAACAAATAAGAAAGAAGTTAAGAAGGTAGACAGAATTTTAGACATCTTAGGTATGATATATTTTTGGAGAAAATCAAATCTGGACATAAAGGAACATACTTTTTTTTTTTCTTGGCAGCACATGGAATCTACATAAAAATTGACTATGTATTGGGACATGAAACCTCAAAATCAAATGTAGAAAGGCAGAAATATTAAAAGCATTTTTTTACATAATTATTCAATAAAAATTACAGGCAATAAAATACCAGGGGAATATAGACCAAAAATAAATTATAAACTAAATAATCTAATCCTAAAGGATGTGTGGGTAAAACAACAAGTCATAGACACAATCAATAATCTCATCCAAGAGAATGATAATAATGAGACAATTTACCAAAATTTATGGGATGCAGCCAAAGCAGTTCTTAGGGGAAATTTATATCTCTAGATGCTTATTGGCTCAAAATAGAGAAACAGAAAAAATAGGCAACTAAAAAAAATAAAAAAAAGAACAAATTAATACTCCCCAATTAAATAACAAATTTGCAATTCTGAAAATAAAAGGAGATAAATGAAATTGAAAGTAACTAAACTATTGAACTAATAAATTAAACTAAGTATTGGTTTTATGAAAATATCAATAAAATACATAAATTTTAGTTAATTTGAATAGAAAAATGGAAGAAGCAAATCAAATTGTTTTAACAAAAATGAAAAGAATGAACTTTTCAACAATAGAGAGGAAATTAGAGCAATAATTAGGAGCTATTCTACCCAATTATATACCAAGAAACCTGATAATCTAAGTGAAATGCATGAACATTTACCAACATATATATTGTCCGGATTCATGAAGGAGAATATATATTACTTAAATAGTCCCTGTTAAGGACCACACCGAAGTGTGAAACCCAGAAAGCCTGTAAAGGGTTAAAAGGGACTATATCATTAAGGGGAGGGCCAGTTCTCCAAATCCTTCACAGCTGTGAATCATAACACAATTGAATTGAAAATCAGCCTTTACTGATACAAATGTTGCTTGTGAATTGGGAATGAAATAAATCAGAAGCAAGAGGGAAGAAGAGAGAGGTCAGGAAATGCAACTGCCTCTCAGTCTCCTTCTGCTGGTCAAAATTAGATCTCCAGCAGCCACTAGTAGATGACTCCTGTAACACCCAACAGCCACTAGCAGGTTACTCCCATCACGTCTTATTTTTAGTAAAAGAAATTAAACAAGCTAATACTCAACTCCCTAAGAAAAAATCTCTAGGGCTAGATGGATTTACAAGTCAATTCTCCCAAAAATTTAAAGAACAATTAATTCTGGTACTATTCAAAGCACTTGGAAAATAGAGAAAGAAGACATCCTACCAAATTTCTTTTACAATACAGATGCGGTGCTGATACCTAAACCAGTTAGGGTCAAAATAGAGAAAGAAAATTATACAGCAATTTTCTTGATGAATATTGATGCAAAAATCTTAAATGAAATTTTAGCAAAGAAATTACAGCAAGTTATCACCAGGATAGGTGACCAAATAGTATTTATACAAGGAATGCAAGGCTGGTTCAATATTAGCAAAATTTTAGCCTAATTGATTATATCAGTAAACAAATTAACAAAAATTACATATTTATCTCAATAGATGAAGAAAAGTATTTGCCAAAATCCAGCACCTGTACATATTAAAAACACTAGGGACAATAAATATAATGGAGTTTTCCTTAAAATCATCAGTATCATCTATTTACAACCATCAAAAAGCTTTATACACAATAGGCATAAATTAGAACTATTCTCAGTAAGAATAGGGATGAAATAAGATTACTGATTATCACCATTTTGATTTAATATTGTATTAGAAAAAATGTTAGCTTTAAATATGGAACTATGCTCAAAGGGCTATCAAACTGTGCATACTCTTTGATCCAGCAGTGTTTCAACTGGGTCTATATCCCAAAGAGAATATAAAAAAGGAAAAAGATTCACACTTGCAAAAATGATTGTAGCTGCTTTTTTTGTAGTGACCAATAACTGAAAACTGAATATATGCCCAATAGTAGGAGAGTGGTTGAACCACATAACCACATATTGTGGTTCATATACCAGATTGTATTTGAAAGTTGTGGTGTTTCTAGTTCTTCTTTAAAATAATAAAATAAGATGATTGTTCTCTCTGGGAGAAGGTAGGTTTCTTGGGGAGGTTTTCTGGAGGCAGCCTTAGTATCAGTTCAGATCAATAATTACCTCAAATGCAGCCAGCTGGTAAAAATACAAATGTTTATTTCTCCTTCCAAGTCTTGTCTCCTTCACTTGGGGCTCGACTAGCTTTCTGGCAAGTCTTTCAGACCAGCTTGGTCTCAGTGGGGGAAGTACAGGAGCCCAGCCACCACAGTGGTGTGAGATGAAGATGAATCTACTTGTGCCTCTGAGAGAGCCTTCTCAATCTTCAGCTCAGCTCCGACTCATGGCTTCTTCTGACTTGACACTCTTCTCTTTATGTAATTTGGCTGAATTCTTTTTGAGAGCCTCTGTCTGTATCTTATATATGAGAGAGATGAATTGTGGGATATGAGAGAGAGGGATTATGGGTTTTCTCCCATAGTGTTCTCTGGCCCTAAAAGCTTCAAGGGAGGTGTGAATTCACAAAGTTACAAAGTTTACTTTGTGAATTTCCCATACTTGTGAACTCCAATGAGTAAAGGTGTGAACACAAGCATTGTATCAATTAGTTCGACTTAGTACCTTGTTTCAGGTTCTGGCCCAAAACATCAACTCTAATGAGTTAGCAGTTTGTAAAGATTCCAACAGAAAGTTATGGAGTAGTATTGTTGCCTAAGAAATGATCAGCAGGATGATTTCAGAAAGGCCTAGAGAGACTTATAGTAATTGATAGTAAGTGAATGAGTAGAACCAAAAGAACATGGTATACAAGGACTTCCGGTTAAGATGGCGGAGAGGAGGCTCACAGTTGCATAAGCTCCACGCTTTCTCTCACTATCCACTTCATTACAAGCCTCTGAATCAATGCTTGACTGAAAAAAACCCACAAATAGTTACCAAGAGAAGCCATCCTTGAGATCCGCCAAGAAAGGTCTGTCTTTACTGGAGGGCTGGGGCGGTTTTAGATCGGGCGCAGGCTGAGGGCAGCGGCAGTGAGAGCACGGGAGCAGACTGGAGAGGGGGTGGGGAGTGATCGTAGCCGTCTCTGCGGGGAGAGCTTCGCTACAGGTTTGGAACCTGCAGCAAGTCAACAGCCCAGCAGAGAAGCTAAAAACACCGGGGCTGAAGAATACAACCCCAAACAGCTGGAGTCTCTCAGGACCTGGCCGCCCCCCCCCCCCCCCCCTCAGTGACTCAGCACGCTTTGGGATCTCAGAGCACAGGCGCACACAGTCCTGCTAGTGCCTCACTGCTGCCCCCTGCAGTCTGTAGAGGAAGCTCGATAACACACCCAACCCCCCCCCCAAAGAAAGACTTCAGTTTTTTCTGTTTTTCTTTGGTAGTTTGTCTCTGATTAATAGACAGAATGAGCAAGAAGCTGAAGAGGACTTTAACCCTTGACAGCTTCTATACAGATAGAGAGCAGACTCTAAATCCTGAGGAGACTAAAAACAGGCAGTCCCCAGGTGAATCCCCAAAGGAGGAGATCGTCTGTTCCTCAGCACAGATGAACCTCATAGAAGTGATTAAAAAGGCTCTCACAAGGGAGCTAGAAGAAAAATGGGGAAAGCAGAGTGAGGCTTGGCAAAAGGAGAGGGAAGCTTGGGAAAAGGAGAGGGAGGCTTGGCAAAAGAGCCTGGAGAAGTCAGTTAAAGAGAGAGTGGATAAAGAAGTAAAATCCTTGAAAAATAGGATTAGTGAACTGGAAACAGAAAACAGCTCTCTAAAAAACAAAATTGGCGAAATGGAAAAAAAATTCCACAGAACAAAAGAACTCAATTGGACAATTAGAAAAAGATTTTAAAAAAGTGAGTGAAGAGAATACTTCACTGAAAATCAGAATTGAACAAGTGGAATTGAATGACTCGAGGAGACAAGAAGAATCAGTCAAGCAAATCCAAAAAAATCAAACAATGGAGAAAAATGTGAAATACCTTCTGGGGAAGACAACAGACCTGGAAAACAGATCCAGGAGAGACAATCTGAGAATCATTGGACTCCCAGAAAAACATGATGAAAAAAAGAGCCTGGACACTGTCTTCCAGGAAATTATCAAAGAGAACTGCCCAGAAGTCATAGGAACAGAGGAAAAAATAAACATTGAAAGGATTCATCGATCACCCACTGAAAGGGATCCTAAAATCAAAACACCAAGGAATATAGTGGCCAAATGCCAGAACCCTCAGATGAAAGAAAAAATATTGCAAGCGGCTAGAAAAACCCAATTCAAGTATCAAGGAGCCACAATAAGGATCACCCAGGATCTGGCAGCATCCACATTAAAAGATCGAAGGGCCTGGAATATGATATTCTGAAAGGCTAAGGAACTTGGTATGCAACCAAAAATAACTTACCCAGCGAGAATGAGCATCTTTTTCCAGGGAAGAAGATGGACATTCAACGAAGTAAGCGAATTTCATCTATTTCTGATGAAAAAACCAGAACTTAACAAAAAGTTTGATCTACAAATATAGAACTCAAGAGAAATCTAAAAAGGTAAAGATTAATCTTGGGAACTATATTTTGACTATATAGATGTATAAAGAATACATGTATACCTTGTTCTAGAAATTGATGTGGAAAGGACATTGTACCAGAAAAAGGGTAAAGTGGGGGTAGTACATCTCATGAAGAGGCATAGGAAACCTATTATATCTGAGAGAAAGAATGGAGGGGGATGAATATAGTGGGTATCTTACTGCCTTCAGAATTGGCTTTAAGTGAAAAATCTTAAGACATATTCAATCTATGGTGAAACTTCTCCCATCTCATTGAAAAGTGAGAAGGGAAAAGTGGAAAGGGAAGGAATAAGCTAAGCGGAAGGGAATACGGGAACTGGGAGGGAAAGGGGTAAGATAGGGGGAGGAACTCTAAGGCGGGGGGAGGGATACTAAAAAGGGAGGGCTGTGAGAAGCAAGGGGTGCTCACAAGCTTAATACTTGGAAGGGGGGAAAGGGGAAAGAAGGGAGGAAAGCATAAACCGGGGTTAACAAGATGGCAAGTAATACAGAATTGGTCATTCTAACCATAAACGTGAACGGGGTAAACTCCCCCATAAAGAGGAAGCGGTTAGCAGAATGGATTAAAAGCCAGAATCCTACAATATGTTGTTTACAGGAAACACACCTGAAGCGGGGAGATACATGCAGGTTAAAGGTAAAAGGTTGGAGCAAAATCTACTATGCTTCAGGTGAAGTCAAAAAAGCAGGGGTAGCCATCCTGATCTCAGATCAAGCTAAAGCAAAAATTGACCTAATTAAAAGAGATAAGGAAGGACACTATATCTTGCTAAAGGGTAGCATGGATAATGAAGCACTATCTATATTAAACATATATGCACCAAGTGGGGTAGCATCTAAATTCTTAAAAGAGAAACTAAGAGAGCTGCAAGAAGAAATAGACAGTAAAACTATAATAGTGGGAGATCTTAACCTTGCACTCTCAGAATTAGATAAATCAAACCACAAAATAAATAAGAAAGAAGTCAAAGAGGTAAATAGAATACTAGAAAAGTTAGATATGATAGATCTCTGGAGAAAATGTAATGGAGACAGAAAGGAATACACTTTCTTTTCAGCAGTTCATGGAACCTATACAAAAATTGACCATATATTAGGACATAAAAACCTCAAACTCAAATGTAGTAAAGCAGAAATAGTAAATGCATCCTTTTCAGACCACGATGCAATGAAAATTACATTCAACAAAAAAGCAGGGGGAAGTAGACCAAAAAATAATTGGAAACTAAATAATCTCATACTAAAGAATGATTGGGTGAAACAGCAAATCATAGACATAATTAATAACTTCACCCAAGAAAACGATAATAATGAGACATCATACCAAAATGTATGGGATGCAGCCAAAGCGGTAATAAGGGGAAATTTCATATCTCTAGAGGCCTATTTGTATAAAATAGAGAAAGAGAAGGTCAATGAATTGGGTTTGCAATTAAAAATGCTAGAAAAGGAACAAATTAAAAACCCCCAGTCAAACACTAAACTTGAAATTCTAAAAGTAAAAGGTGAGATCAATAAAATTGAAAGTAAAAAAACTATTGAATTGATTAATAAAACTAAGAGTTGGTTCTATGAAAAAACCAACAAAATAGACAAACCCTTAGTAAATCTGATTAAAAAAAGGAAAGAGGAAAATCAAATTGTTAGTCTTAAAAATGAAAAGGGAGAACTCACCACTAACGAAGAGGAAATTAGAGCAATAATTAGGAGTTACTTTGCCCAACTTTATGCCAATAAATTCGACAATTTAAATGAAATAGAAAAATACCTCCAAAAATACAGCTTGCCCAAACTAACAGAGGAAGAAGTAAATATCCTAAACAGTCCCATCTCAGAAAAAGAAATAGAACAAACTATCAATCAACTCCCTAAGAAAAAATCCCCAGGACCAGATGGATTTACATGTGAATTCTACCAAACATTTAAAGAACAATTAACTCCAATGTTATATAAACTATTTGAAAAAATAGGGATTGAAGGAGTCCTACCAAACTCCTTTTATGACACAGATATGGTACTGATACCTAAACCAGGTAGGCTGAAAACAGAGAAAGAAAATTATAGACCAATCTCCCTAATGAATATTGATGCTAAAATCTTAAATAAAATATTAGCAAAAAGATTACAGAAAATTGTCACCAGGATAATACACTATGACCAAGTAGGATTTATACCAGGAATGCAGGGCTGGTTCAATATTAGGAAAACTATTAGCATAATTGACTATATCAATAACCAAACAAACAAAAACCACATGATCATCTCAATAGATGCAGAAAAAGCATTTGATAAAATCCAACATCCATTCCTAATAAAAACACTTGAGAGCATAGGAATAAATGGACTTTTCCTTAAAATAGTCAGGAGCATATATTTAAAACCATCAGTAAGCATCATATGCAATGGGGAAAAACTGGAACCTTTCCCAGTAAGATCTGGAGTGAAGCAAGGTTGCCCACTATCACCATTATTATTTAATATCGTATTAGAAACACTAGCCTCGGCAATAAGAGTCGAGAAAGATATAAAAGGAATTAGAGTAGGCAATGAGGAAACCAAACTATCACTCTTTGCAGATGATATGATGGTATACCTAGAGAACCCCAGAGATTCTACCAAAAAGCTATTGGAAATAATTCATAATTTTAGCAAAGTAGCTGGCTACAAAATAAATCCCCATAAATCCTCAGCATTTTTATACATCACCAACAAAACCCAACAGCAAGAGATACAAAGAGAAATTCCATTCAGAATAACTGTTGATACCATAAAATATTTGGGAATCTATCTACTAAAGGAAAGTCAGGAATTATATGAGCAAAATTATAAAAAAGTCTCCACACAAATAAAGTCAGACTTAAATAATTGGAAAAATATTAAGTGCTCTTGGATCGGCCGAGCGAACATAATAAAGATGACAATACTCCCTAAACTAATCTATTTATTTAGTGCTATACCAATCAGACTTCCAAGAAAATATTTTATTGATCTAGAAAAAATAACAACAAAATTCATATGGAACAATAAAAAGTCGAGAATCTCAAGGGAATTAATGAAAAAAAAATCAAATGAAGGTGGCCTAGCTGTACCTGATCTAAAATTATATTATAAAGCAGCAGTCACCAAAACCATTTGGTATTGGCTAAGAAATAGATTAGTGGATCAGTGGAAAAGGCTAGGCTCACAAGACAGAATAGTCAATTATAGCAATCTAGTGTTTGACAAACCCAAAGCCCCTAACTTCTGGGAAAAGAATTCATTATTTGATAAAAACTGCTGGGATAATTGGAAATTAGTATGGCAGAAATTAGGCATGGACCCACACTTAACACCATATACCAAGATAAGATCAAATTGGGTCTATGACCTAGGCATAAAGAACGAGATTATAAATAAATTAGAGGAACATAGAATAGTTTATCTCTCAGACTTGTGGAGGAGAAAGAAATTTGTGACCAAAGATGAACTAGAGACCATTACTGATCACAGAATAGAAAATTTCGATTACATCAAATTAAAAAGCCTTTGTACAAATAAAACTAATGCAAACAAGATTAGAAGGGAAGCAACAAACTGGGAAAACATTTTCACAGTTAAAGGTTCTGATAAAGGCCTCATTTCCAAAATATATAGAGAACTGACTCAAATTTATAAGAAATCAAGCCATTCTCCAATTGATAAATGGTCAAAGGATATGAACAGACAATTTTCAGAGGATGAGATTGAAACTATTACCACTCATATGAAAGAGTGTTCCAAATCATTATTGATCAGAGAAATGCAAATTAAGACAACTCTGAGATACCACTACACACCTGTCAGATTGGCTAAGATGACAGGAAAAAATAATGATGAATGTTGGAGGGGATGCGGGAAAACTGGGACACTAATGCATTGTTGGTGGAGTTGTGAACGAATCCAACCATTCTGGAGAGCAATCTGGAATTATGCCCAAAAAATTATCAAATTGTGCATACCCTTTGATCCAGCAGTGTTTCTATTGGGCTTATATCCCAAAGAAATACTAAAGAAGGGAAAGGGACCTGTATGTGCCAAAATGTTTGTAGCAGCCCTGTTTGTAGTGGCTAGAAACTGGAAAATGAATGGATGCCCATCAATTGGAGAATGGCTGGGTAAATTGTGGTATATGAATGTTATGGAATATTATTGTTCTGTAAGAAATGACCAGCAGGATGAATACAGAGAGGACTGGCGAGACTTACATGAGCTGATGCTAAGTGAAATGAGCAGAACCAGGAGATCATTATACACTTCAACAACGATATTGTATGAGGACATATTTTGATGGAAGTGGATTTCTTTGACAAAGAGACCTGAGTTTCAATTGATAAATGACGGACAAAAGCAGCTACACCCAAAGAAAGAACACTGGGAAACGACTGTAAACTATCTGCATTTTTGTTTTTCTTCCCGGATTATTTATACCTTCTGAATCCAATTCTCCCTACGCAACAAGAGAACTGTTCGGTTCTGCAAACATATATTGTATCTAGGATATACTGCAACATATCCAACATATAAAGGACTGCTTGCCATCTAGGGGAGGGGGTGGAGGGAGGGAGGGGAAAAAAAATCAGAACAGAAACGAGTGTCAATTTAATGTAATTATTAAATAAAAAAAAAAGAACATGGTATACAACAACAAGATTATATGATGGTCAATTTTAATGAATGACTCTTTTCTATAGCAAGATGGTTTAGGTCAGTTCTAATGTACTTGTGATGAAGAAAATCATCTGCTCCTAAAGAGAAGATTGTGGGGACTGAGTGTGGATCACAACAGAGTATTTTAACTTTTTGTTGTTGTTATTGTTTGCATACATTTTGTTTTTTTTTCTCATTTTTTCCCTTTTTGATTTGATTTTTCTTATGTGGTATGATAATTATGAAGAATTGTGAATTGTGAAGAAATAGAAGAATATATGATCATCATATATTGGATTACATCCCATGTAGGGGTGAGAGTGAGGGGAAGAAAGCGAGAAAAAACTTGGAACACAAGGGTGAATGTTGAAAACTACACATATATGTTTTGAAAATAAAAAGCTTTATAAAAAAGAATTATCATTTTCTTTGGAGCTGAGGCAATTGGGATTAAGTGACTTGCCCAAAGTCATATAGCTAGGAAGTGTTAAGTGTGTGAGGCCAGATTTGACTCCTGACTTCAGGGCTGGTGCTCTATCCACTGCACCATCTAGCTGCCCCATTAAAAAAGAATTATCAACAATCTTAGACAGGCAGAAAATACTACTCTGTGGGCAAAAAGTGATGAATACTTAAGAAGCCTCTTGAAGAGCTGCTTAGAATTTTAACATCCAAAAAAAGCAACAAATCCTATGATTTTTTTTTATTATAACTTTTTATTGACAGAACTCAGGCTTGGGTGTTGGAATCCTTACTAACTGCTAAGTAATTAGAGTTGATCTAATCTTACAAGAAGATGTTTTGGGCAGAACCTGAAACAAGGTACTAAGTAGAACTAATCAAGACAAGGCTTGTGTTCCCACCTTTACTCAAAGTCCACACCTTAAAGCTCTTTGGGCCATCTTTTTCTTCTAGCCCGATTAGCTTAGAGGCCTATCTCTCTGCTTGGTTCCAAGAGCTCTCTCCAAATGTCTTTAAATCCAAAGGTCTGGTCCTTCAGCCTCTGCCTCTGCTTTCTTCAGCCTCCAGCCAGCTCCAATCTTCATGTCATTGCAGTGAAATCTCGACTTGTAGCGTCTTCCTCTCTGAAGAACTCTCCGACTGGCCCATTGTCCTATTTATGCTCCTTCCAGAGAGAGGGATTATGGGTAGTTCTACTTAGTACCTTGTTTCAGGTTCTGCCCAAAACATCTTCTTGTAAGATTAGATCAACTCTAATTACTTAGCAGTTAGTAAGGATTCCAACACTTGGGTAATTTTTTTACAACATTATCCCTTGCACTCACTTCTGTTCCAACTTTTCTCCTCCCTCCCTTCACCCTCTACCCCAGATGGCAAGCAGTCCTATACAAGTTAAATATGTCACAGTGTATCCTAGATACAATATATGTGTGCAGAACAGAACAGTTCTCTTGCTGCACAGGAAGAATTGGATTCAGAAGGTAAAAATAACCTGGGAAGAAAAACAAAAATACAAGCAGTTTAAATTCATTTCCCAGTGTTCTTTCTTTGGGTGTAGCTGCTTCTGTCCATCCTTGATCAATTGAAACTGAGTTAGATCTCTTTGTTGAAGAAATCCACTTCCATCAGAATAAGTCCTCATACAGTATCATTGTTGAGGTATATAATAATCTCCTGGTTCTGCTCATTTCACTTAGCATCAGTTCATAGAAATCTTGCCAATCCTCTCTGTATTCATCCTATTGGTCATTTCTTATATAACAATAATATTCCATAACATTAATGTAACACAATTTACTCAACCATTCTCCAATTGATGGGCATCCATTCATTTTCCAGGGGTATAAGCCCAGTAGAAACACTGCTGGGTCAAAGGGTATGCACAGTTTGATAACTTTTTGAGCATTGTTCCAAATTGCTCTCCAGAATGGTTGGATGTGTTCACAATTCCACCAACAACATATCAGTATCCCTGTTTTCCCACATCTTCTCCAACATTCCACATTATCTTTCCCTGTCATTCTAGCCAATCTGACAGGTGTGTAATGGTATCTCAGAGTTATCTTAATTTGTATACCCTGATTAGTGATGACTTGGAACATATTTTCATATGGCTAGAAATAGTTTCAATTTCTTCATCTGAGAATTGTCTGTTCATATCCTTTGACCATTTATCAATTGGAGAATGGCTTCATTTCTTATAAATTAGAGTCAATTCTCTATATGTTTCGGAAATGAGGCCTTTATCAGAACCTTTGACTATAAAAATGTTTTCCAAGTTTATTGTTTCCCTTCTAATCTGTTCTGCATTAGTTTTAACAAACCCTATGATCTTGGCAGTTACTCCCATTACTTCTTGGTAAATAAGAAGAAATGAAAGCAGTCAAATTTTATATTCTTGGACTCAAAGATCACTGTGGACATTGATTCTAGACATAAAATTAAGAAATGCTTGCTTTTTGGAAGGAAAGTTATGGCAAATTTGGATAGCATGCGAAAATTCCAAAATAGCACCTAGCTAACAAAGGTCTGCTTGTTCAAAGCTATGTTTTTTCAGTAGCAATGTAAGACTATAAGACATGGACTATCAGGAAAACTCAACAATGCAGAATCAATGTTTTTAAATTGTTGTTCTGAAGAAAACCTTCGAGAATGCATTTTTCCCCTATATATCTTTTAAACAGTTATAAACAGTAAAGATTTTTTGTATCATAGAAAATGTGAATATCGTCACATTCATGCTTATTTTACATTATATTATAGTGTATTATTGTATTATTATGTTATTATAATATATATTAGCATATGTAATATGCCATATTATATAACATAAATATCATATAATAGATACATTATATATCATATAATTATAATTGTCATAGTATATAATATTATATATCATATTATAGTATATTAATGTTTATCAATACATTACCCATTGGATCAGTAAGGAGATCAAATCAGTCAATACTTTAAGAACTTAATTCAGACTATCCACTAAAAGGTCAAATAACTGAATCTGCGGTTAAAATTCTTAGGCCACATAATGAGAAGATAGAACTTATTGTAAAAGACTTTGATAGTGTGAAACATTGCAGGCAAAGGAAAAAGAGAATAGCAGAAGATGAAATGGATAGATAGTTGTGGTGATTTTCTTCTTTTAAATAAATATAATATGATTCTCTCTGGGTGAATGCAGGTTTCTCGGGGAGGTTCTGGAGGCAGCCTTAGTTGCAGTTGAAAGTAATAATCACCTCAAAACGCAGCCAGGTGCTAAAAGTTTAGATCTTTTATTATCTCCAATATAGCCCGGTTAGCTTAGAGGCCTATCTCTCTGCTTGGTTCTAAGAACTCTTGCAGCTTTGTCCTTTGCTTTTGCCTCTGTTTTCTTCAGCCTCCAGAGCTAGCCCCAAATTGAATCTGTCTTGCCTCTGAGAGAGGGCTTCTGGCTCTCAGTCTCCCAGAGTGCTCCCCTCCGACCCCAGTCAACGTTCTGAAGTAAAACTCCTCACTCAGAGAGGGCTTCTGGCTGAACTCACTTGACGCTCCCCTCTCAGTCTAAATTCTGCTCCACTCTCGACTCGTAGCTTCTTCACTCTGAAAAACTCCCTTTGACTGGCCCCTTGAAGCTCTATTTATGCTCCTTTGAGAGAGAGGGATTGTGGGATGTGAGAGAGAGGGATTTATGGGATTCTTCCCAGAGTGCTCTCTGGCCCTAAGAGCTTCAGGGGAGGTGTGAATTCATAAAGTTACTCAATAAACTTTGTGAATCTCCCATATTTGTGAATTCCAATGAGTAAAGGTGTAAACATGAGCATTGTATCAATTAGTTCTACTTAGTACATTGTTTCAGGCTCTGGCCCAAAACATCTCAACTCTAATGACTTAACAATTTGTAAAAATTCCAACAGATAGTGTCATGAAAGGAATAAACATGAGCTTGTACAGATCTTGAGAGACAGTGAAGGACGAGTGGGAGATGGAAGATAACAAGGTCTGGTATGCTATGGCCAATGGAATCATGAAGAGCAGGAAATGATTAACAACTCAACAACAACAATACTTTAATACATATCTTTCTTACATTTTTTTAAAAGCCCAGAAACTATCAAAGTTTATAACTGTTTAGAAAAAGAAAAAAATATCTTCCTTGATACTTCTCAAAGAATAATATCTTGCAAAAATCTTTTCTTTATATACTTTATATTCTGGTCTCTCTGTCATCAATAAGTCTTTATTAAGTGCTTATCCATATTTTCTTTTCTCATTTTCTTAAGTTCCTTTCGAATATCTTCATTGATATAACTTCATATACTACCATCAATTAAGGTTTTGCTGTTTCCATTTTTTCAATTATGGCTGAATATTTGTAATCCTATTTGGAGTTATCTTAGTAAAGATATTGGAGTCATTTGCCATTTTCCACTTCAGCTCATTTTACAAATGAGGACCTGAGGCAAATATGGTTAAAGAACTTGCCCAGGTCATGCAGGTAAAAAATGTTTGAGGCTAGATTTGAACTCATATAACTGAGTCTGTCTGACTTCAGGCCCAGCATTTTCTTCACTGGGCTGTCTGATTTCAGGCCCAACATTTTCTTCACTGGGCCACTTAGCTGCTGCACAATTAAGATAATAGTATTTAAATTTTAGGTTCATTTGGTACTAGTTAAGAGACAGAGTAGTTGATCAATGGAATAGGTTAGGATCACAGGACAAAATAGTTAATTACTATAGCAATCGAGTGTTTGACAAATTCAAAGACTCCAAAGATCCCTTTTGGGATAAGAATTCATTATTTGACCAAAACTGCTGGGAAAATTGTAAACTAGTATGGAAAAAAAAATAGGGCTAGACTCGCACTTAATACCATTTACCAAGATAAGATCTAAATGGGTTCATTATTTAGACATAAAGAGTGATATAATAAGCAAATTAGAGGAACACAGGATAGTTTACCTCTCAAATCTGTGGAGAAAGAAGGAATTTGTGTCCAAAGAAGAACTGGAACTCATAATTTAACAGAAGATGAATAATTTTGATTATATTAAGTTAAAAAGCTTTTTATACAAATGAAACTAATGCAGACAAAATCAGAAGGGAAGCAATAAAATGGGGAATCATTTTTACATTTAAGGGTTTTGATAACCTATATAGATTTAAATTTATAAAGAAATTTATAAGAATCCATGCCATTCTCCAATTGATAAATGGTTAAAGGACATGAACGGACAATTTTCAAATCAAGAAATTAAAACTATTTCTAATCATATGAAAAGGTGCTCTAAATCACTATTGATCAGAGAAATGCAAATTAAGACAACTCTGAGATGCCATTACACACCTCTCAGATTGGCTAAGATGACATGAAAAGACAAGGAAGAATGTTGGAGGGGATGTGGGAAAACTGGGATACTAATACATTGTTAGTGAAGTTGTGAATGGATCCAGCCATTCTGGAGAGCAATTTGGAACTATGTTCAAAAAGTTTTCAAATTGTGCATACCCTTTGATCAAGCAGTGTTTCTACTGGGCTTATATCCCAAAGAGATCTTAAAGGAAGGAAAGGGACTCACATGTGCAAAAATGTTTGTGGCAGCCCTTTTCATAGTGGCAAGAAACTGGAAACTGAATGAATGCCCATCAGTTGGAGAATGACTAAATACATTATAGCATATGAATGTTATAGAATATTATTGTTCTATAAGAAATGCTCAGGAGGATGATTTTAGAAAGGCCTGGAGAGACTTACATGAACTGATGCTAAATGAAATGAGCAGAACCAGGAGATCATTGTGCAGACAACATCAACATTATAAGATGATCAGTTCTAATCAACATGACTCTTTCCAACAATGAGATGATTGATGCCAGTTCCAATGATTTTTTGATGAAGAGAGCCATCTACACCCAGAGAGAGGACTGTGGGAACTGAATGTGAATCCCAATATAAACATTCTCAATCTTTATGTTGTTTACTTGCATTTTGTTTTCTTTTTCATTTACTTTCTTTTTTTTTTTTTGATCCGATTTCTCTTATGCAGCAAGAGAATTGTATAAATATGTTAATATCTATAAGATTTAACATATTTTAACATGTTTAACATATATTGAATTACTTGATATCTAGGGGATAGAAGGAGGAGGAACTCTGAAACTCAAGGCTATCCTAGGGTCAATGTTGCCAAATTATCCATGCATATGTTTTGAAAAAAAAAAAAGGTTTATTAAAATCAATCAATAAATAAATTTGAAGGCTCACTATTTTAAATGATCACAATTATTTGTTACAGAAATACTATAAAACTTGTTCCTTACTTAGTCTGCTTATTTGATTCTCAGTGTCATCTATAAATACTCTTGAGATTATCAGTCAGATGGGTCTCACACCATGATTTCTGTAGACTTGTTATCCATTTCACCACTTTTTGTTATTTTGTGGATCAACACTATTTATTCTCTTCCACTTTTTTCTCAAGAATTTTTTCTCCCTTCTGTTTTTTTTTTAATTTCCAAAATATATACATGGAATATTTTCAATATTCACCCTTACAAAACCTTGTATTCTATTTTTTTCCTTCCTTTCCCCAAATCCTCTCCCCTAGAGAGCCGGTGATCCAATATGCAATTCTTGTATACATATTTCCACAAATATTATGCTGCACAAGAAAGATCAGATCAAAAAGGAAAGAAAATAAGAAAGAAAACAAAATTTAAAAAAAAAAACAACAAAAAAGTGAAAATACTATTTTGTGTTCCACATTCAGTTTCCACTGTTCTCCCTCTGGATACACATGGCTTTCTTCATCACAAGACCATTGGAACTGGCCTGAATCATCTAATTGTTGATGAGAGCCATGTCTATCAGAACTGAGCATTGTATAATCTTGCTGTTGCTGTGTATAATGATTTACTGGTTCTGCTAATTTCACTTAGCATCAGTTCCTGGAAGTCTCAACAGGCCTCTCTGAAATCATCCTGCTGATCATTTCTTTTCTTTTTTTTTTTTTTTTTAGGGTTCACCTAAGACAAGGATACTGAAGTTTATTTACTTTTTTAAAATAAGTTTTTATTGATAGAACGCATGCCAGGGTAATTTTTTACAGCTTTATCCCTTGCATTCACTTCTGTTCCGATTTTTCCCCTCCCTCCCTCCACCCCTTCCCCCAGATGGCAAGCAATCCTTTACATGTTGAATGGGTTGCAGTATATCCTAGATACAATATATGTGTGCAGAACCGAACAGTTTTCTTGTTGCACAGGGAGAATTGAATTCAGAAGGTATAAATAACCCGGGAAGAAAAACAAAAATGCAAGCAGTTTATATTCATTTCCCAGTGTTCTTTCTCTGGGTGTAGCTGCTTCTGTCCATCTTTGATGAATTAAGGCTCTCTTTATCGAAGAGATCCACTTCCATCAGAATACATCCTCAAACAGTATCGTTGTTGAGGTATATAATGATCTCCTGGTTCTGCTCATTTCACTCAGCATCAGTTCATGTAAGTCTCGCCAGTCCTCTCTGTATTCATCCTGCTGATCATTCCTTACAGAACAATAATATTCCATAACATTCATATACCACAATTTACTCAACCATTTTCCAATTGATGGACATCCTTTCATTTTCCCTGCTGATCATTTCTTATAGAATAATAATAACATTCCATAACATTCATATACCATAACTTATTCAGCCATTGTCCAATTGATGGGTATCTGTTTAGTTTCCAGTTTCTTGCCACTATAAAAAGGGGTGACATAAACACTTTAGCAGATGTGGGTTTGTTTCCCTCCTTTATGGTATCATTTGGATACAAGCAAAGTAAAAACACTGCTGGATCAAAAGGTATGTACAGTTTGAAAATTTTAAGGAAAACTTTATTTATTCCTATATTCTCTATGATTTTTATATGAATGAGTGTTGGATTTTGCCAAATGCTTTTTCTGCATCTATTGAGATAAATATATGATTTTTGTTAGTTTTCTTATTGATATAGTCAATTATGCTAAAATTTTACTAATATTGAATTAGCCCTGCATTCCCTGTGTAAATCCTACTTGGTTATAGTGTATTATCCTGGGGATAACTTTCTGTAATCTCTTTGTTAACCTTTTACTTAAGATTTTTTGCAGCAATATTCATTAGGGAAATTGTTCTTTACTTTTCCTTCTCTGTTTTGACCCTAGCTGGTTTAGGTATTAGCACCATGTCTGCTTCAAACAAAGAATTTGATAGCATTTCTTCCTTCCTGATTTTCCCAAATTGTTTGCATAATATTGGAATTAAATGTTCTTTAAATGTTTGGCAAAATTTCTTTGTAAATGCATCTAGCCCTGGAGATTTTTTTTAGGGAGCTGATTAATAGCTTATTCCATTTCTTTTTCTAAAATGGGCCTATTTAAGTAATCCGTTTTCCCCTCTATTAATCAGGACAATCTAAATATTTGTAAACATTCATTCCATTTAGATTGTCATATTTATTGGCATACAGTTAGGTGAAATATCTCCTAATTATTGCTAGAAATTCCCTTTTCATTGGTAGAAAGTTCACCCTTTTCATTTCTGATACTAATGATTTTTTTCCTTTTCTTTTTCTGATCAAATTAACTATAGATTTGTCCATTTCATTGATTTTTTCATAAAACCACCTCTTAATTTTGTTCAATAGATTTTTTACTTTCAATTTCATTTATAACCTCTTTTATTTTCAGAATTGTAAATTTGGTATTCCATTGGGAGTATTAATTTGTTCTTTTTCTATCTTTTTTACGTGCATGCCCAATTTGTTGTGCTTCTCTTTCTCTAATTTATGCAAGTGAGCATCTAGAGATATAAAAGTTCCTCTAAAAACTGCTTTATTTACATTCCACAAATTTTAATAGATTGTTTTGTTATTGTCATTCTCTTGGATGAAATTATTGATTGTGTCTATGATGTATTGTTTCACTCACTCATTCTTATTATTTCTACCTTTCTGCATTTGGATTTGAGGTTTTTATGCCCTAATATATGATGATTTTTTGTGTAGGTTCCATCACCCACCAAGAAAAATATATATTCCTTTTTTTCTCCATTCAATTTTCTCCCAAGGTTTATACCTCATTTTCTAAAATTCTATTTACCTCCTTAAGTTCTTCTTTATTTTGTGGTTTGATTTATCTAATTTCAAGAGAACAAGGGTAAGCTCTCTCACTAATATAGTTTTGATGTTTATTTCTTCTTGCATCTCTCTTAACTGCTCCTGTAGGAATTTGGATGCTATACCACTTGTTGCATATATATTTAGTATTGCTATTACTTCATTATATATGGTACCCTTTAGCAAGATATAATTTCCTTTCTTATCTCTTTTAATTAGATCAATTTTTGCTTTTGCTTGATATAAGATCAGGATTGCTATCTCTGCTTTTTTTTTTTAACTTCACCTGAAGCATAATAGATTGTGCTCCAGACTTTTACCTTTGCTCTGTATGTATCATTCTACTTGAAATGTATTTCTTTTACCCAACATATTGTAGAATTCTGGCTTTTTATCTAGTCTGCTATCTGCTTCTGTTTTATGGGAGAATTCATCCCATTCATATTCACAGTCAAAATGACTAATTCTGTATTTTCTGCCATCTTATTTTCTCCAGTTTATCCTTTTCTCTTTCCTTTCCCCTTTTCCTTCCTCTTTAGTATTTTCCTTTAGATCACCACCTCATTCAAACAGTCCTCCTCCTTTAAAGCCCATCCCTCTTTCTTATAGCTTTCCCCTGCTACTTCTATTGTTCCCACTATTAGCTTCCCTCTTTGTTTTTCCCCTTTTCCTCCCTGGCAAATTTCTATGTGAAGCCAAATATATCTGACATTTTCTCTTTTAGCCAAATCTGATGAAAGTAAGATTCACACAGTGTTCATTCCCTTCCTTCTTTCCCTCAAATATAATCGGTTTCCTTTGCCTCTTCGTGAGATGCAATTTCTCTCATTTTATCTCCACTTTTCCCTTGTTTCCCTTTCTAACTCTAATTTATTTTTAAAATTATTACAGTAACATCAAATTATACATGCACTCTCTATGTATACCCATAAGAGAGATATAGTTTTCAATAGTTCTTTTTGCCTTTTTGTGCTTTTCTTGAGTTTGGAGATGAAATTTTCTATTCAACTCCAAATTTTTGATTTTCATCAAAAATAAATGAAATGCATGTTTCCTTGAATATCCATACTTTCCCAAGAAAGGTAATGCTTAGTTTTGTTGGATAGTTGATTCTTGGCTGCAATCCAAGTTCCTTTGCCTTTCAGAATATCATATCGAAGGACCTTTGACCCTTTAATGTAGAAACTTCGAGGCCCTGGGTAATCATGATTGTGGCTTTTTGATATTTGAATTGTTTATTTCTGACTTCTTGCAATATTTTCTTTGTGATCCGATAATTCTGAAGCTTGGCTATGATATTTCTTGAAGTTTTCATTTTGGAGTCTCAGCAGGTGATTGATAAATTCTTTCAATGGCTATTTTACCCTTACATTCTAGGAAATCAGCACAATTTTCTTTGATGATTTTCTGAAAGATGATATCTAGGCTCCATTTTAAATCATGATTTTCAGGAAGTCCAATAATCCTTAGATTGTCTCTCCTAGATCTATTTTCCAGGTTAGTATTTTTTTTAATAAAGTGTTTTGTATTTTCTTCTTTGTTTTTTATTTTTTTGTTTTCATTTGACTGATTTTTGATATCTCATTGAAACATTCATTTTCATTTGTTCAATTCTAATTTTTAATGAATTATTTTCTTCATTTACCTTTTTTTTTAGCTCCTTTTGTATTTGGCTAATTGAATTTTTAAATGAGCTGCTTTATTTAATGAATTTTTTCCCATTTCACAAATTCTCTTTTTTAAGGAGTTGTTTTCTTTTTCCATTTTATCAAATCTTTTTTTTTTTTTTAAGGAATTATGTGTTTTTTTTTTCCATTTCACTAAATATATTTTGTAAGGAGTTTTCTTCAGATAATTTCTGTGTTTCTTTTTATAAATTGTTGTCATTTCTTTTTTTCCATTTTTTCTAACTCTCTTTAAAGATCCTTTTTGAATTCTTCCAAGAAGGCTTTGGGAGATGGAAAATAATTCATATCACCCTTTTTTTTTTACTTTATCTGGAGATGATTAGTTTTTAGTGTCCTCAGGTTTGAGGTCTGTTCTTTTCTTTCTCCATAAAAACTATTTAAGGAGAGTTCTTTGTTGTTGTTGTTGTTGTTGTTGTTTTGATGATTTTTCTTTTTTTATAAAAGACTAAGATCTGCTTTTAGGGCAAAAGGGAGATTGTCCAAGCTTTCTCTTCCGGTGACAGTGGCTGCACTGGGTTAGTGTTGCTGACTTCTGGTGCTGGGTAAGTGTGGTCAAGTTTCACATTATTCTCAGGTTTATAGACTCACTTTTTGCCTCCTATATTTGTGTCAAATGTTTTACAATTAATCTGCTGATCCACTGACTTGCAACTAGGACAGAGTAGCCAGCCCTGCAGTAGATTACTCTTGCTAGATAACAGGACACTGGACCCAACATTGCCCATGGACTCTGTGCTATGCCTATGCTAGGCTGCCACCCCTATTCCCACTGCAATTTAAAGCAACCTTTTCTGAAGTTCTTTCAAAATATCATCCCCTGGAAATTTGTTATACTCCAAATATTTGTGGGTTCTGTCATTCCAAAGCCAGTTTGGAGACTTTATTTGATGTTGATCTAAGGGATATCTGGGAGAGCTGAGATAAAACATATCTCCTCTTTGTCATCTTGGCTCTGCCCTCCTCAAGAATTTTTCAAGTACATTTCCATTTTTAAATTAATGTTGTCCTTGGCTCCTCTGTTACTGTATGTGTCAAGGGATACATTATTAATAATAGATAAGTTTAAAAAGTTAGTTAAGTTCATTCAACTGTCATGTTTTAAGCACCTACTATGAGCCAGGCAGTTTTCTAGTTATTGATAATGAAAAATAAATAAATAATACCGCCTCTCAAGTTATATGTATGCTATTGGAAATAAAACCAACCAAACAAACATGCACAACAAGTTAAATACAGTATATACAGAAAATATATACAGAATAGTAAGAGACTAGTGTCTGGAGATGGTGACAAACAGGATAGATTTTCTAATAGAGATTTTACTTCCCAGAATAAAAGAAACTAAAAGTTGGTATGAAACTCAGTGCCTACCCATTCCAGTCCTTATACAAAAAGAATTTCCACTATCCCCTGAAAAGTGATCATTTACATTTGCTTAAAATCGTTAAGAAGAGGGAGTACACATTCTCTTAAAAATAGCCTAGTCTAAACCCAGTTTGTTGTGATTGTGAGATATTTCTTTTCTCTTAATATCAAGTCAGAATTTATACCTGAACTTAAAGGAAGGTGTATAATCTCAGAGACAAAAGTAAAGATGTCAAGCATTCTAGGCATGGGAAATAAGGGGGACTTGCAAAGGCACAGCTGGAGTTCAACTAAGTTTTTTTCTTTTCTTTTTTTCTTTCCTGAGGCAGTTGGGGTTAAGTGACTTGCCCAGGATTGGACAGGTAGGAAGTATTAAGTGTCTGAGATCAGATTTTAACTCCCGTCTTTCTGACTTCAGGGCTGGTGCTCTATCCACTACAACACCTAGCTGTCCTATTCATTTCTTAGAGAACAATAATATTCTATTACATTTATATACCACAACTAATTCAACCATTCCTCAATTGATGGGCCTGTACTTAATTTCCAATTGCTGCTCCTCAACTTAATTTTAATGTAGAATGTGTTAAACAGAATAATGAAACTACAAAGGCAGACTTCACCTTGTGAAGAGTTTTAAAAATCTATTTTAAATGTAAGACATAGGATTTTTGTTTTCATATTAGGGTTAAGAGACAGCAATTGGAATTTCATAAAAAGGAGAATTACATGATCAGACTTGTATTTTTAGGAGAGCATTTTCATGGTTTTGTGGAGAATAAACTGGAAAAAGGAAAACCTTAAAGCTGGAACTGTGTTTTAATGTCTTAGGTAAAAAATTATAAAAACAGATGTAGGATATTATTTATATTAGTGGAGAAAGGAAAATAGATGTAAAATATATTGGAGAATAGAATAACAAGTATTAGGAATCACTTGGACATACAGAGTTAGGAAAAGTGAAGAATCTAGCATGATGCCAAAGTTGAGAATCTCAATTTTTTGGAAAGATGATTGTATCCTCAATATGAGAGTTTAGACTTAGAGATGGAAGGGACAATAGAGTTCAACTAGTCTGATCTCTTAATTACACAGATGAGAGAACTGAGGCCTTAGGAGGGGCAGTGTCTTGCCCAAAGTCACAAAGGTAGAATTAATTAGTATATGAATTAACATACTTTGATGATTCTTTGATCATGCACCATCTTACCTGCAAAAGCTATAGGTAATTTAGTAAATGCAGAGAGTTTAGAGGCAAAGATAAGGTGTTTGAGTGATAAAATAGTTTCCTACTCTTCAAAACTTTAAATCTATTGTGGTAAGCAATAAAAACATTTACAACACCAATACATATAGAATGAATGCAATATGACTTGAGAGATATTGAAACATGAAAAAAACTTAAGTTGAGATTTTAAGAGACTTTAAGATTCTGGGAAGTCAAGATGAGGAGACAATGGATTCCCTACATGGATATCAGTCCATGAACACTTATATAAATGTGGGGTAGAAAATTGTGTGTAGCTAAATGATAAAATATTTTCATTAAAGACATCTCTGTTTCTAATCAAAGACTGACTTTTTCTTTTTTTTTCTGTCTTCCATTGATGTATTCTTTTTTTTTAATTTTTTAATAACTTTTTATTGATAGAACACATGCCAGGGTAATTTTTTACAGCTTTATCCCTTGCATTCACTTCTGTTCCGATTTTTCCCCTCCCTCCCTCCACCCCTTCCCCCAGATGGCAAGAGTCCTTTACATGTTGAATGGGTTGCAGTATATCCTAGATACAATATATGTGTGCAGAACCTAACAGTTTTCTTGTTGCACAGGGAGAATTGAATTCAGAAGGTATAAATAACCCGGGAAGAAAAACAAAAATGCAAGCAGTTTATATTCATTTCCCAGTGTTCTTTCTCTGGGTGTAGCTGCTTCTGTCCATCTTTGATCAATTAAGGCTCTCTTTATAGAAGAGGTCTACTTCCATCAGAATACATCCTCAAACAGTATCTGCTCATTTCACTCAGCATCAGTTCATGTAAGAAAGACTGACTTTTTCAAAGAAAGTGAGATACATTCCCAAAATATAGAGAGAAATGACTCTAATTTATAAGAAATCAAGCCATTCTCCAACTAATAAATGGTCAAAGGATATGAATAGACAATTCTCAGAGGACGAAATTAAACTATTTCTAGCCATATGAAAAGATGCTCCAAGTAATTATTAATCAGAGAAATGCAAATTAAGACAATTCTGAGATACCACTACACACCTGTCAGATTGGCTAGAATGACAGGGAAAGATAATGCTCAATGTTGGAGGGGATGTGAGAAAACAGGGACACTAATACACTGTTGGTGGAATTGTGAATACATCCAGCCATTCTGGAGAGCAATTTGGAACTATGCTCAAAAAGTTATCAAACTATGCATACCCTTTGATCCAGCAGTGTTACTACTAGGCTTACATCCCAAAGAGATTTTAAAGAAGGGAAAGGGACTTGTATGTGCAGGAATGTTTGCGGTAGCCCTCTTTGTAGTGGCCAGAAACTGGAAACTGAGTGGATACCTATCAATTGGAGAATAGCCGAATAAATTGTGGTATATGAATATTATGGAATATTATTGTTCTGTAAGAAATGACCCAACAGGATGATTTCAGAAAGGCTTGGAGAGACTTAAATGAACTGATGCTGAGTGAAATTAGCAGGGCCAGGAGATCATTATATACTTCAACAACAGTACTATATGATAATCAGTTCTGATGGACCTGGCCCTCTTCAGCAGTGAGATGAACCAAATCAGTTCCAATGGAGCAGTAATGAATTGAATCAGCTACACCCAGTGAAAGAACTCTGGGAGATGACTAAGAACCATTTATTTTAATTTCCAATCCCTATATTTTTGTCCTCC